>NW_009202663.1:0-8568 GCF_000690835.1 Fulmarus glacialis | reverse complement strand
GATAACCTTTCTTTTTTTCTTTTTTTTTTTTTTTTTTTTTAACTCCCCAGCCCTCCCAGTACATGCACCCCCCACCCTGGGTTATACAGATAACAGGTAAGACTCTCCTAGATACCTGCCAAAAAAAGAAATTAGTGCTGTTTACTGTTACCCAAGCTTGGGATTTCTCATAGCTAAACAGATAACCGGCTTTCCTGCTTCCCTTCATCTTTTAACTGTACTGGATTTTACCAGATACAAAAATGTTTACATTTAGGTGGGGGGGGGAAGCAAAACTCATTAGACAAGTCCAAGTAGCAACATATGTCCCCAGCAAGCACAGCCCATCCAGTTGGAAAGCGTAGGGACGGGACGGGACCCCAGCTATACCGGAGCAGGGAGTTTGCTGAATCACGCATGGCGAGTTGTACACAAGCTACAAATGACTCCAGTGTGCCGGGTCCCCGGGGCCCGCAGCTGCGGCCACTGCCCCCAGCCCACGCATGCCCGGCACCCTGCCAGGAACTCCCCCATGCACAACAGGCATCGCCAGCACCCGTGGATACGCGCTGAGGATGATTCATTCCTAAAGCCAAAAGCATTGCACAATTAAACAAGCAAGCCCATTTAACTCGTCATTAAAATGCATGCTTGTGAAACAGGACTTGGGCAGAATGAGCACTAACCTGAACGCTCAGCCAGCCATGCTGCACTGGCCTGATTACTTCTGCATGCCACCTTCTTGCCCTTAATTTCGGCTCTCTGGAAGGTACCCATGCTGCACCTATCACTAGATTATTGGCAAGCTCACTAAGCCAGCCAACATCCCATCTGCATCGCAAAACCAAACCAGATCTGAAAAGGGCTAAGGAGACAACTAAATTCTTCTACCACTATTAAAATATCAACAATCTTTATACAGCTTTAGGCCACAGCTACAATGGGAAAATAGCTTTATTTTTACTAGTCTGCATTTTATAAGTAGCAAAATTTTGAATATATATTGTATATATTTTTATCAAAAGGGACTAATCATATTCAATAAGTTTTTAAAAATGCATTTATATACACTCATTGTTTTAAACATTATTTTAGATCCATGGACTGAACTTTTTTAACCAGCATTAATTAAGCATGCCAGCTGACATATTTTAAAAATTCTGGTTTTATGGTCTAAACATGACCTGCAGGAGACACGTCTTTAATATGCTTTCTGATGGTGGTTAAGCCCTGGCTGAGATCAAATCAGCCTTAGACAAAAGATTCTTCCAGGAACTCGGGGAACTTCTGTTCTACAACCAAAGCCGTTCATTACTGCAGAGTAGGTGGGTTGTTGCATTTGGGTTTTGCTCTTTCTCTTGTAACAATGCTGTAGTTACAAAGGTGGCTCAGCAGGTTCTTCTAATATCACAACTCATTCCTACTACCCACCCACTTTTTTAGCAAGCTTTTCATATGCTAAGTGACAACAAATCAGATATAATCATCCTACCAGCGTATCCCCGCATCTTCCTATGCAACAGGCATCATCATAAAATTTTGTCCTTTTGGCTCGGCGGACTGTGCTACCAGACTTTCTTTTTTTTTTGCTTTTACTTCTAACACACATGCTTTGTTTCCCTTCCAGAAGGGATCTCAATGTGTGATGGTCCTATGTGCATTTCTCATGCTAATTTGCGGACAGGTCAGCAGCAGCTGCTCATACAGACACAGGTCATTTCCCTGCCTGTGGCTCACAGTCTCCACACTATTCCTCATTACAGCAATAAAGAAATGTGTTTATGTCTCCAGGTAGCTGCTAAACCTGTGTCTCTTAGCGAAGGCTCTGATTCATGCAGGGAAAGGGCTTACCCTGCAACTTCTGCTGTAGTTCCCCAGGTTTCCCTCCCACACCTATACCAGAGATTTTCACCCTTCCTGCCAGGACAGCTCTGCGGCTCATGAAACAACAGCTGATCTGCCACAGTTCACAGCCCAGTGTATGACAGCAAATCATTACTGGCAAAGGTGCAGCATCACAGTCCTCATCCCAAGCTAAGCTGTCCCCATTTCTCCATCTAACCCCTAAAGTATGTGCTGCTTCTTCCAGGAGAGTGGTTACGAAGAGTTACTACAGCTAAAACCTCCTGACTTGGAAGATACAAGTATCACAGCTGCAAAACATCATACCTATGTTGTTTTGACTAAGGAGCCAAGATACAAATCTCTCTTGAATCGGGTCACCTGGACAGTTAGACCTCTGTGGGCAGAACACTGTATGTGCCGTGGAAGTGATACAGCAGCATATGAATTCTCAGTCTTCGCCGACCCCAGGCAGTTAGCCAAAATTGTTCCCATTAAGCGGAAAAATTGATGACAGAGTCTGTTCTCTCATTGATGCAATAACGTTTCTGTTAAAAAAAAAAAAATAATTTTCAAAGTTCTACTTTTTTTGAACAGACTCGAGAGATAGTTTCTTTGCCAAGCTTCAAGACTCATGCAGTGAGTACTTAACGCAAAAACCTTTTCTCATATTTTTCTTCCTTTAGGGCCATTTAAACAGGCTTCAATAGCTATGTCTGGCTAGCATTTACTGTTTCTCTCTGGCTCAGTTTCCCTGAGCAAAACCCCACACAGTGTTACCCCTGCCCTCCACCCAAGACCTCTTTGGTTGTTCCTACCTGCATTTTAAATGAAAGGTGGCTGTAACTCATCTGGCTAGAAGCCAGACTACAAAAACATGCCGCTTTTCATCCTGCTTTCCTTTTCTGGTCTCCAAGGTTGGTCTCCCTACCCGCTTTGTCCTGGCTGTAAGGTAGCGCAGTGTTTTCTAGCAGTGCTCTGGGCTGGTCACCCCTGAGTGGCCAGAAATCACAAAGTGAGCCCCACAGGCCCATGAGGTTAAAACGTACAAATGCCAGTAACACGGGCGGATCGACCCTGCTAGCTCCTTTCAAGCTCTGGAGAGTCCAGACACCAAGCAGGAAAGTGACTTTGCCATCCTATGCCATGGGAAGGGGCTGTGGCCAGTTGGGACCATCCTCCTCTCAGTTTTCAAAAGGCAAACTGAGATCAAGAAAGTCATGGGGAAAGAGGAGCTCAGGTTTAAACCCAGTGACAGACTTCGCTGGCCACCACACAGGGCTGATCTCTCACCGAAATACCCTGACAGTCTGGTTACGTACGTCCCGTGCTGGGTGCCCTGGAGATCCTGCCACCCAAACGCCTGGTTCAGCATCAGGTACTGCTGTAGGTACCGTTGTACAAGATTTTCTCTACTTTCTTCATAGACTTCCCTTCAGGTTATTCTTGCTCAACCACCTTCTTCTTATAATTGACTTGCATAACCTAACTATTTTTTTTCCTTTGTGGGAAAAGCCAGCATTTCTATTTAAAAAAAAGAAATCAAACACCGTTAATTAACAAATCCATTCCGAAAAAGTGCAAAAGCTAAACAGAAATTGAAATTCCCAGCCAATCAAAATTTCAAAACAGACTGAATAATATCAAAGACAAAATTGAAGTAATTTCAAACCTTCAAAGGTAGACTGTAATGTTATGGAAATGGTTTTCAATCACTCCTTCTAAATAAGGTTTATTTGAAATTAACACCTTTTTTCAAAGGGCTGGATGAATCAGCATTTTCCGTTGGTAAAACCTTCCACCTGAAGATTTCCAGCTTGTTCTACTGCTTTCACTGAGCTCGACTTTCTTGCCTTTCCTGTACCCTGTTTATTTTAGCATTGTTACATCATATTTTGTCTCATTCTTGCAGTTCTCCTTTCTGTTCCTTCCCAGCTTGACACAGCCAATATTTAAATACGGCTTAGCCAATATAAAACTGAAGGGCTACTAGAAGTAGTAGACAGCAAGGCACAGGGCTCAACACATTCCCCAGTTATGTGGGTGTAAATCCCGTAAGAAGAGAGGAATGGCTACAACTGTCCTACTTAAATCATTCGCCTTCTGCTGCTGACTGAACATGCAGTTTGATTATTTTACTAAAAACTCCTTCCTCTGAATTAATTTTATATATTGGTCACAGGAATTGAATAGTACTTTTTATTTACATTACAATGAGAACCAGCTAGATTATTGTTTGATACCATATAGCTTTTGTGCAAATTAAAGCATAGGTAGACTGAAGCACTACGGTATGTTGCAGGAAGGAGGAGAAGGGGAAAAGTAAAGCAGGAAGGGATGAAAGAAGAGTGATGGCAATCTAGAAAAAGAAGCAGGTCTTCTATATGATGGACCAGTACCTTCTTCACATAATTATGGACATTCTTATTCATCTGCTTGCATACAAATGAGCTTCTGTTTCTTTCTAGGATCCTGCTAAGACCTTGAGGCGTGTTGATTCCTTGTGGCAATAAGATCCCCAGCTTCGTTACGTGTTGTAACTTGGAATCAATGGTAGTCAGCTCTGAGCAAGCTAAGGTCAAATTCAGCTCTGCCAAGTGCTGTTAAGTCAGAAGTATCAGGCACAAGCAAGGGAGAATGACGACCTGCTTTCTTCAAATGTACTGCCACTCAGGCAGGAAAGGGAATTTCTGTGGCAGGCAGAATATAGTAACTGCCCCTATAATAATTACACTGCAAGATTTTGGTCATGATATGTAAAATAGGAAAGGGGCAATGTGATCTCTGTCCTACAGAAATTCTGATCTAGAGCCGTGATTTCACAAGGTGCTTTACAATGGCAGCTCCCTGTGCTTTACAGAGTCTCACTAAAACCAGCAGTTCTTCATAATCCACCTAAGGCTCACACAGGGCAGTACAGACTAACAGCATGGTGGCCTTCGGCCAGAGGATGCGTTTCTAGTGAAATCCTGCAGCTGTCCGTGTTGTGCTCAATACACTCCGATACCCATATTAACAACCCAAAGAAATAAGTACGTATAAAATAACTAACTGCAGGTAACAATTGAAAGTGGCAAAAACATGATAAGCAGTAACAAAGACTGATCAGTCTTCCAGCCTGTTCTCTAACAGCTTCCATAGTAAATTCATCTGAATTGCATGATGCTAAGGCAGTCTCACATTTAGGAACATTGTAAAAAATGGGGCTCCCTTGTGTTCCCAGATCTAACAAGACCGTTATTGGCCAACTGCAAGTCTGGAGATCTGGAGAGACTTGACATTGATCAATATAAGAGGATCAACATAGCACATCAAAATGAAGGTTAAATATGTTTTACAACTTCCAGTTACCAAAAGGGAACGTGAATAGTCATAGCGGTCCTACAGATCTGTAATTTTGCAGAAAAAGACAGTATCTGGAAGCTGAAACAAAAATAATATTCAGACCAAAAGAGGGCAGCAAGTTCTGAACAGAAAAAAAGTATCAGTAGAATAGCTCAGGTTGGAGTGGGAGAGCACTCCATCACCTGAGCTTCCTTACCAAGGCTGATGTCTTTATAATTGTTGAAGGCGTAATCCTCCTCTTATAGAAACAGCCAAGTCCCTTTGGCCCACGTAACGCAGTAGTTCACAGTAGGATGTGGTTACAGTCCATGATATCCCCATTTATGATACGAGTGATAAATGTTCCAAGCAGAAATTCATTACGATATTAGGGTTAGCACTCCTAGTGGTCTCCTCCTTGCCAGAGGCTCTTTAACAATTACAAATTTTCACTATTAAAATTTGATGTTTCAGTCAGAACAACAACAACAAAAACCAACCAATAACCAACATTTTCCAAAAGCAAGAAAGGGAAAAACCCCAGCTGATGAGTATTAAATATGGGCAGAATAGCTTTCCAAAAGTCTGTTTTGATAAAACCACAATTTCTTCTTAAAATTCAATTAATGCTAGGGAAAACCCCACAGAAAAAAGTATGTAAAAATTAATTGAGGAAGCTTAAGAAATGTCATTTAAAATCCCATTATATGACCTTTCATGTTTCTTATTCCTATATTACTGCCTACAATATGAGCACCGAATAGCTGAATTATGCGGGGTTGGGGGGAGGGGTTTGTTTTTTAGAAATCCTGTTATAGCTTCAATTCATCTATTGACTGAAATACCATTCCTATTCTAAGTCAAAATATCTCACGTGTTTGGCACTGAAACACCTTGACACTATTTTGAACATTTAACAGACAAAAATTCAGAAATTAAAAGTTTCGGAAAATGATGGTGAGTGAGGAAGTCTCGAAAATGGTAATTTTCATTTCAACATCGGATCAGGAACAAATTTCAAAGTGGCATGATTCTTCACAAAACTGATATTATAGGTTTGACTGGCTCTACATGACAGGTCTGGTTGGGTTTTTTTATTATTGTTATTATTTTTAGGAAAAGCTGCCTGTTGCAGAGAAAAATAACATCGTTTCCTACTTCATTTGGCTTAAAGAAAGATTTGGTCCAGTAACAGCCAGTCCATCCCCACTTAGACTCAGGAAGATTGTTCAGATTCCACATCCTAGAGAAAAGTCATCTGCATCTGTGCCCACTCTTTTAGGTCCTATATCTGTGAATCAGCAAGAGAAACAGTACCTGGCCAAAGGATTCCTTTCTTATCTTGCACTTTGTGACCCTATCAAAGACCTTTTGTTGAAATAACATTGAGTGAACTGGCAGACTCAGAAAATTCAGACACATCTCTTGTGTATGCCCAGGAATGCAAAGCTGATTACTGTCCGACCATAACCACAACCACATGAACACAACTTTCCATTTGAGGGTATGCATGTGCTCAGCTCTCCCTTTTTACCTTACTGTGCATGTTGGCAAAATGCTAGGGAGACGTAATTGCAGATAAAAGCACCAGCTTCGCTATTAAAAAGGGCTTTGCTGCAATGAAATATGGCTGATTCCATGGAGGTGGGAAGTGCGTGAAGACTGCTCCTGAGAGGAGAGACAAAAAATCCAGCTATATGCGAGCAAGGAGGGAATAAAAAGAGAGGTGGGTCACCCTCATAAGCATTTATTTTCATGTTCTGCACCCCAGACTTACTGAAGGACATGAAATAAGTACAGTTTCTTTAATCTATACTATCCCAGAGGATGGTCCTCCCAGTACATGGATTGCCACAGAGGTGGCAAGAACCTTAGACCTCTCTACTACATATATTGTGTCTAATTACACACAAAAATGGAGCGGGTGACAAAAAAAACCACACAGGGGTTTTTTGTAACCTCCTGAAATATTAAAACATAGACATTTTGTTAATCATGGCTATGTAAGGGGACTTTTTCTCTGTGTGTCTGCATGCATGCCTTCCCTTAAATCTCCTACAGACATGTTTATAGAAGGAAGGATAAATATTTTTCCATAGCTTCATGGAAAATTACTATGAGAAACCTTGGAGGAACACAGCTGTGGGGTCCTTCATTACCTCAGCATGAGCAGAGCCTTCTATGCACTGAAATTTCATTGTGCTTTGCTGGGTATGGGCTCCCAGTTGTATGCTGAGCCCTTCTAAAACACCACACCAAAAGGATCAATATTTTTTCTATCCGGTTAGTATTTTAGAGGGAGCTACCAAGGGGGAGGATTACTTTCTGGCCCAACAGACTGCATACTGTTTCCCAAACCTATACCCAATTTTATTACATGAGAAAAGGGGTCGGGGAGATGCCATCTCTCAGGTAAGACCCAAGCTAGTATGTAAACACACAGAGCCCTTCTACATCCTCTTTTGACTCCAGAAACCTAACAACATCCTAGAAATTCACCTCCCTGTGCTCCACGGTCTGAGTTCAGGCAGATATTTTTGTCTTGCACCTTGTCCCAAACTGCAAAAATAACACCTTCCTCCTCAGAGGTGGCTGCATTTTTGCAATACGTTAAAAACCAGTTTGGTGCACTAAAGGTGCTGGGATTCTGTTCAATGAAGGGCTCTTTATAGAAATAAAAGAGTCCTATAAACAAAACCATGCAGTAGAAAAAAAACCCACCCAGAAACTGGACAGTTTTCACTGCTTCTGATCCCTTAGATGAGACTGACCGAGATTGGCATGAAGCTGATGGGTAAGCTGTGGAAATAAGGAAACAGGAAAAAAATAAAATGAAATCAGGATAAGAAAATATTTATTATTAAGGGCTTGCTGCCTACTGAACAGTTGCTAACACAGATAAAAACACCCTTCACACTAAAAAACACTCAAGCCACTGTTTCTTCGTACTGTCTCTGTCAGGGCGCATGTCCAAACAGCTGACTGAATAATTAGGATAGTGGGGTTTATATATTAAAAATTTTATAGTGTGAGTATTTTCATTCTGTATAAATATTGGTTTAAACAGAAAACCGGAAGCTTGAATATACAAGAGAGGCTAGCAATTTTAGGAGCGAATAAGACCTTGATATCTATCTGTAGCCTTCTTTAGCATCTTTGTATGTGTTCACTGATACATCAGCCCCCTTCACTGAAATACTGCATCTTAACTCTGAATCATATTTCCAGTTCAGTAATCTTCCAGTTCTGAGATGTCCTATTGACAGTGACCTGTTGAATTTGAGAGATGGATGCTAACAAATAGAGAACTTTTTTTCCACAGATTTCAAATTAACTGGAGAACTGGACAACCTGAAGCTCCCTTTCATTGTGTGGTTGACACACCTGAGGGACAGGGTGCCATTCAGAGGGACCTGGACAAGC
>NW_009202662.1:0-38952 GCF_000690835.1 Fulmarus glacialis | reverse complement strand
CGGTACGCCTGCACCCGGTTGTGGTGGAAGGGGACCGGGCAGGAGAAGGCGAAGAAATAGCCGGGGGGAGGAATCACGGCTTCAGACCCATCTCTGTGCTTTGCTGGCAGCACCCCGTAACTTCAGACGGCAGAGCGTCTAGCGCCGCGGGTTGGGAGAGGCTTACGTAAATGAGCCCTCTATTGAAATAAAGATTTGAGACATATCCTCGGGTGTGCTGGCTATTTATAGCAGCTTGCTCGTGATGCTCGCCATTCCTCTGGCACTGGATATGTGAACTGTGCATAAACAACTGCCCTTTTATTAACTCCGGAGGCCTGGACTCCCATGCTTGGCCGATAGATCCTGGTGGATTATCGTGTTGACATCTCTGCTGTGGAAGGAAAGTCCACCAGCACCTTTTATTATTGGGTCAGCTCCCTAACCGAAACCTTGTGTCATTTCTTCCCAGCAATGAGCCACTTGTCAGGAATAGCAGAACATTTTCCACTGCAAACTCAAACTGATCGCTTGGCTGATGCATCCTTATTTTAATGGTGCTATGAGGATTTACAGCAATAGTGGGTCCCTAATTTTTCATTTATTTTTTTCCCATGGTGTTGCACACCCTTTTTCTGTTCGCTGATGTGCGATACTCCCTTTGCTTTTGCTCTCCGTTAGTGCTTTCCTTGGTCAGACCACCTGTGGTCCACCTCCATGTTCAATCCAGAATACACCTTATTCAGGGCAGAAGAGAGAACTGGAAAACAAGAGACCTGGTGAAGAACTGATGTTTTTACCATCAGGTGCTTGCTTCTGTGCTTTCAGATATGTTGGGCCTTAGTTGAGTTAGCAGTCACAGGAAACTGCAAGAGTTACTCTAAAGCCGCCCTGATAGATCTAATTCTATCTTGAGGGTGTAGGGGTGCCTTAAATGACTTCTCAGGATCCCTTCCAGCCTTCAGTAGTACTCCATTACATTGCTCTGTTAACCCCATTGATGGGCGCAAAGGATAGGGTAACAACTCATACCCAAACAAAAAAAGACACTGAAAGGTGACAGACCGGGCACCTGAGCATTCATCTCCTCTTTGTTCCCAGCAAGCTCTTCCTCACACTGTAGATGGCCCACCCTTGGATGCCTGCGTCCACCTCCCTGCAGAACAGCAGGGATGCTGTCAATATGCTTCAAAGCAGTCTGTGCCCCAAATAGCACATGTCCCAAAGGCACACTTAGCTGAGAACATTAGCGCATTCATACCAAGAACATCGCCCAGCCTCTCCCAGTGTGCTCTTTCCTGGCAGACTTGATAGAGAAATCACAAAAGCAGTCACGCAGCCTATTCTTACATCTGCTCTCATTTGTTTTCCCTGGGCTTTGTATTAATTTGGACACAGGAGTTTCTTGATAGAAAATGACAAGTGAGAAGCGCTGGAGGTGTGATGTGCTGTTCGTGATAATCACCCATTGAAAGCTAATGGCACTTTCATGCTTCCACTCCAGTGATTCATTAAGGAGCTGGAAAAGGCCTGATTTGGACACTTCTTTCCTTGCTAATTTGTTGAAGTAAAGTTAAAACATTCTGCTTGGAGCTTAACAGATGTGGCTTTATAACTTGCTAAATATTTTCTGGAAGGTTTGAGGTTAAAAGAAGAAATTGTTAGAAAATATGAATTAATTTAGAGATGTCCCTTTGCCTTTGCCATTCCTTTTCATCAGAACAGGTCAAATTAAGAAGATCCCCTTCATTTCAGATCAACTCATTGAGAGCTGAGGGGCTTTGAGCGGCTTCTTGATAGAGCTCTGCATCTAAAAGTAGTTTGTGCATGGTCCAGATACCTCAACTTCAGTACCATCTTTTAAAGAGTTAAAAACATTTGTTCAGGATGGGCATGAGCTTTTAAAACCCTGTCAGGTATACTTTGGATACTGCAGGTGGATCGTCACCTTTGTGTCTCTTGTGCTCTCTCTGTCGTAAAACACAGCACTTCAGTGCAGCTCAGGGGATGTGCAGTTGGTTACAGCAGCGGTGCCTAAGGAAGCACCTGGGATGCTTGGCTGGGTCCAAACTGGTGAAGCACAGTGGCAAAATGTCCTTGGGAGAAATTTTGTGTCGTCTTCTCAGTGCTACTAATATAGTTTTAAACCAAAAGTGTCTAAATCGCAGGGAAAATAATTGGTTGTATCATACAGGCTCTGCGCCTTGGGAAACTGCATTTGGATGGTGTCTTGCAAAGAAAGCGAGAAACATCTCATAGTTCATGGAAGAGCTTAGCAGAGTACATTTTCAGAGCTGCCTAATAAGAATTTGGGGTGAGGGGAGTTCTGGGACATTGGCAGGACATCCCAGGTCCATTTTGCTGCATTCAGGCTGTTTTATACCCCTTTTGTGGTGGGGCGGCGATGGGGACTCAGAGGTGAGAGGCAGCTGTGCCTGGTCCCAGCGCTCGTACTGCAGCAGCGCAGGAGCTGGCTGGTCACCCTCCCTCCTGTCTGCAGAGAGCTGTGAAGGGTTCCCAAAATATCTTACTGCTGCTGGCAGTGGGGCAAGCATGGAAATCGAATCGATGTGTTCAACGTGAAGCACGAGAGCTGTTCCCTTGGTCTGGTGCAGACAGGTCTATACAGGAGAACCCAAGTTTTGCAGGGGAGAGCAGGCATCCCCTGTGCAGTCCTCTTGTATTTGGGATATTCTCCCTCTCTGCTTCACCAGACAATGGCAGAAGCTAAGACGTTCTTGCTTTGTGGTTGATACATCCTTATCCAGCTCTAGGATCCAGTTTCTAGGTTAGCTATATTGAGTAATTAAGCAGGAACATCTATCCCAGTTAGTCAGGAAATCAAGAGTCAGGTCCTGAAGATCGAGGAACTTAAAATTCATTGTGCATGTTAACATCTATTTGCTCACTGGTTTTTGAGCCACAGAGGTTTATGCCTTCAAGCTTTATCTCATGTCACCGAGGGCTAGAAACTTGCTTTGTTTTTTTAAAGCACTGTGGAAAGACATGCAGGTGGCTGACTCCAGAAGATGGGAATTGAAAGGAAACCATCCTACAACCGCCTGGTAAACCATGAGTGTTTGCAGGACCATGATGTCCCCTTTCTTGACAGTCGCCCTGTACAAGTGAGATTCCTTGCCCGCAGCCCTCGCGTCGCAGCCTTCGCTGCACCAAGCTTCAGTTCTCCCCTTTACAAATTCATGGGCTAGGGGGACATTCATCCCACTTGTGTTTGCATGACACTTGAACAGTGTTTGTGTTGTTTATACATCAGGGACATGTCCTCTGCACAGGGCAGTGCGCGTGTCCCACACATGGCAGGGGGAGCCCTTGGAGCAGCCGTCACAGTGTGGGTGCACCCATGGGTGCTTCTGCCCATTCTCCCCCCTTTGACCACCTCTCCTGCAGCCTCCCAAGTCAGACCTTGTCAAAAAATGTTCTCTGCCCAGCACTGAGCTCCTGGTGCCCTTGCAAAAACATATTCCCTTATGCCTGTGGGAAATCTGCAGGATCAGATCCTTCAGTGGGACGTGGCTCTGAAATCCCTGTCCTGCACGTGGTGGATACGTGCCAGATGATAGCACATTGTTGAATAATTTGCTGCACTCTAATCTCCAGCCCGCAGGAGCCGAGTAAATTGATCCTATACTTTCTGAGCTAAGCTTTATTGTCCGGCCAGGGTAGCTCACAGAACCGCAAGCTCCATTTCTACTGCGGACAATTGCAAGCACCAAAAGTGGGAATCACTGTTGGTAGAAAGTGCAGGTTTTATAGGCTTCCCTTTTGCCATTTCGATCTAGATGACATCATAAAACGCCACAGGAAAGAGCAAACAGATGCCAGTGCCGTGGGGGACAGGCGAAGGCAGCAGGTCAAGAACAGGAATTCAGCGTACGGGTATGGGCGGCCCCGTTTCCGCACCTGGATGCAGAGGAATTTGCAAGGTAGGTGAGTGCCTTGGGAAGGCAGAGGCCTGCCAAGCTGGAAAACACATTTGTGTAACAAAATACAGCTCTTAAATCCTTCTCCTATCTAATTCCTATGTGCGTATAAGATGTACTTGGGCTCTGAATAGCTTTTCTCTCTGCAACAATGGAATATCAAGGCCCTTTCAGAGCATAAATTCATCCATTTCTCTCCCTTCCACCCTCTCATGAATTACTAATTCAAAGTGACTTAATATCTATTCTCTATTCCCTTTTGGCTTTGCATATTTTAATTATGCGTTTTCCTAATCTTCTTTTTCCCAGAACACACTTAAATTACCCCTTCAGTAACTGTCTTTGATAGCTCAGTTATTGGAGCTAATTTGTCACTTTTGCAAACCATGCTATTTTTATAATGAGTAGTTTTTTTAATACCGTGTGATCACACACTAATCTATGTTTGGTTCCACTAGCTTTTATCTACAAAACCAAAGTGATCTGCTGCATGAAATGCCATCTTTATTACCAAATTTTGCTTTTTTTTTTATATTACTGCTAAATCACTTCATTGAAGATTTTAGTGACGTTTTGCAGCAATGTCTTTGCAGTCTTCCCTTGGAGTGCCAATAGCACATCAGGACAGTGGGACTGCTGGGAGCAATCCTGCTTGTCTCTGATCTGCCTCCCACTCTCATGTTCTTGGTCTCCACCACATACTGCCTTACTGAGAATCGTTCCGGTTCAAAATAGAATGATTATTGCCCTTTGCAAATTGATTTTTCTGTCAAAAACACAGGCTTTGATATTCTTCCACGCTCAAGCAACTACTGTGTGCAGAGTCAGGTAAATCAAACAAAATATTTTTTTTAGCTATTCCTTAGAAAGGAGAACTTTTCTGTTCATTTATAGAATTATTTCTGCTAGTCTTGATATTTCATAGGTTTTAACTGAGTCTGAATTCAGCCCTGCCAAGTGCAGGGACTCACCGTGCTGTGTGCAGCTGATGTCAGTAGCAATTTTGGGAAGCTCAGCACGACTGGGAATTTAGCCCATAATTCTTCGGGGGCTCATTTCACTTCGGTCCCTGCTGAAATGCAGTCCCTTCTGGGCTAAGACCTGATAACCATTATCAAAATGACAATCTGAACAGCCCAGTGCTGTAATGACAGGGCATGGAGAAGGGTATTACGCTGATTAAACCAGCAAGAGAATTCATGCAGGCGAAGTGCTGTTATCCCACCTGGAATATGGCTTAAACCATCTCCCCAGCGGGGAAAGATGATTTTTAATGAGAAGAAATTTGAATTTCAAATCTCCTCGGAAAAAGAGTCTGTCAGACATTGGAGCTTCTCCCCAAATGGCACTTGCTGGGCAGAGGTGCCTCTTGGCCAGCCCAGGTGTGCTCAGCACCAGGCTCTGAGCATGCACCCAAACAAAGGGGGGGCTCTTCCCCAGCTGCTGATGCTGTGGGGTTTTATTCAAATGTTCTTTCATTAATAAATATCTGCCAGACTTCTTGCAGAGGTGGAGCCTCCCATGTGTCTCACTTCAGGATACACGTGGCAGACCGAGGCCTTGGTCCCCAGCTGGTGTACACAGGGTACCCCTCAGAGGCCGATGGCTCCATCGTTAGTTATTTGCACTGGCTGGGGCGTGCCTGAGTGCACCGCTGAGCAGAGGCTCTCTAATACGAACTGACTGACAGGGGCATGATTTTCTAGTCAGGGCTGCCTTTTGCATCAGTCCCTCCCATTGCACCGATGAAATACCCAGGAAAGGCAGCTGAGCTCAGCCTCAGAGGAGATGCCCTCTCCAGCGTGCAGGAGAGCTGTGTTGCAAGGCTTGCTGGCCCACGGGAGAGCGGTCTGGCAAACAGGCAAGAGAGGGGGGCAAGCCCAGGGTGGTTGTTGAGGGGAACAAGAAAGGGAAAAACAAACTGTGGGGACAGAATCAGGAGGGCAAAAAAAGCCATTAAACACAGCAAGACCACATCTGGTCAAAAAGACACAGATTGCCAAAATTCAGGAGAGGAACATTTACATACCTGCACTGCTGCGGTGAGAGGGCATGGTTTGCAAAGAAAATAACTACTGGCCCCACAGAGCTTGTGAACAGCATTGCATTTTTGTGAGTGTTCACAACTAGCACCTCTGGCTGCAGGGAGCGAAGCACCCTGACGTGCTGTTCGGGAGGTGCTTCCCACGGGCATGCCTTGGTTTAGAGCCAGAGCAGATCAAATCATCTTCACTTGAATTCCAGTGTAACCAGCCCACGCTGGTGCTGACTGGTGTTACACCCTGGGGCTGGAGCCTTCATTAATCACTGCGGTGATAGCCCCTGACAGCAATGTCACTGCTGCCTCAGAACACTTCATTTCTAATTGCTCCAAGTCATTATAAATTGCTGTGATGTAGGAATTGATGGTATAGGATCAATACATGTGTCTAACTGCTCTATGGTCTATATCAGTGAGGTTCTGCTATCTGGTGCAGGGGTTTAACCACACTCTTGCTGCCCTCTGCCATGCACTTGTTTATGCCTGATTTATACACCCCGTGAGTATGTGCACATTTCACTGGTATAGCGACTTGGAAAATGTCTACTTCATTATGACTACAGAAGTTTATCATGTGGAGTAATAAGGTTTTAATGCACTGTGCCTCCATCTGACGGAGTGCTTTCCTCTTGCTCGACACTTCAGCACACTTCAAAATTGTAAATAGGCTTAGGGGAAAACGTTAAATGCAAGATGGGCTGTTGGTGTGTATGTACTGTGTAGTTATGTAAAACAGCAGCAGAAGGTGCCCCCTTCAATATATGCAGTAAGTAAGGATATGTCAAGCTAAAAAAAACCCAATATTTTAAAAAAAAAATATAGATAGATATTAAAAAAAAATTATGGTCTTATCAAGTGCTATGTGGGCACTCAGAGCTATTCTAGGCTGCTGTGGGGTTGGCTTCTGGATTCTCGAGTCACTTGTGTATATGTTTCAAAAGGCTTTTTCCATTTCACAGTTAATTCATAGCAGTGTGAGCTCTGATAACGGATTGACAGGTTTCCTGATGCGAGTGTTCCTGCCTTTATTAGGAATCAGAATTGTGGAAGGCTTTTCTCTTCTATATTCTTTCAAATCAAATAATGTGTTTGTCAGTCCTACATATATTAAGAATGTTAGTGAGACATTGGAAAGATAAATTGTTTAATATTCTGCAAAATTAATTTACTTTTCTGGAATAAATTAATGTGATTCTTGCATCACTATCTATATAGATACTCCTACATCATATTAAGTTAACCTTGTAATCCATTTGCAAAACTGTAATCATAAATCGAGTTTTGAAGGATGCTAAAATAAGAGTTTATTTTCATAGGACCTAATCGTTTTAGAAGAGGGTTTGGACAACAACAATACAATCGGAGACAATTCAGGAATACTGTGCCTGGTCCCAGGAGAAGAGCAGCTGCCGCATTAAATGGAGTGAGCCCTTTAAATCGCCAGGCATCGGCTCAAGAGGTAGGGGGGTAAGGAAGGTATAGCTCTTCTCAAATGTCATGTAGAAATCTGCTGGATTTTATGATCCTGGATCACCCCAAAGAACAATCTACATAAAAAATTTACAGGCACCATCTTTTATATGCCTGTGCACAGCATTTGTATGCAGAGGTGAGTACAGACACATATGCATATAAAATAGCAATTTTCCAGTTGGTTTTATAAGCTTATGACTTGGTATAATCTTACTGGATCAGTTCCCATGGGTTTTAAAAAAATCAAAAAAGATTTTTAAAAAATGTGTTCTTAAAAGATTTTAAAATATTTCCATAAAAACAAATTCTATGTCATCTCATCTTACTATTATCATTTAGAGGAGGTATGTTAAGATTCACCATTATTTGTCCTCCACCCAGAGCATTTTCCAAGGTCAGTGAAGTCAAAGGACAGGCTGTTGTTGACTTCATGTGGCTTTAGTTCAGAGGCATACTTTTCACTAGCAAGTGGGTATCCCCCCCAGAGACACTGATTCCCAGTATTGTGACAGCCATGGGTCAGATTGCCCACATGCTTCAGTGTAAAATGCATTTGTTTTCATTCATGGCTTTCCCTTTTTCGAGTTTAAATGTTTAGGTCTTGTCTCTGCTCAAAAACACTTTAAAAAAAAGATTGAAATATTTTCATTTGGGTTTTGACTTACTTTTAAGACTAAAGAGATGGGAAGGAAGATATGTGTTCACCATTAAAGTAATTCTTACAGCTTTCTTCTAAGTATCACTTAATACTAAACTGGCTTGGTGTAGAAGGTGGAAATCAAGCGGGTAGGTAGTCCTCTGTGAGACGGGGTTGTTTTTTCCGCACTGATCGAAATCCACTCAATTAGGAGGTCATGTATGTTCGGTAAGCTTTTAAAAAAACACCAATGTGGCAAACATGATGGCACATTTAATGGCTGTGTCCTGGGGGTATAAATAAGAGAGCCCTAAACTGAGCATACATGTGCATAGAGTGTGGTTGTTCCTGAAAATAAAGACTGTGATGACTCAGATATTGAGTGTGGCTGGGTATTAACAGAATGTAATAAGAGTTGCTAGGAGGCATAATTCTACAGTAGCTTCCATTTTGCAGAAATAAACCAAGTGGGAAGAATGTGGAAACACATCTCAGTTAGCGGGTAGTAACAGTGATGATGGTTGTCCCACAGAAATAAATGGGATAGAGTCTGTGGCAGTTTGTATAAGTAACTGCAGGAGGACCTACACTGCTGAGGGGTCTTCTGATGTGCTTCATGCTTCAGGGCTTGGACTGGGCAACGTACGTGTCCAAACAAGAAAGAGTCAATGACTGAAAAGAAACCTGAGCAAAGCTATAATGCTTGGCCTGTGCGAGATTTGCTCTCCATGGACTAATTTCTTTTTGGTATTTCTGCATCATTAGAATGAAACATTCTTCATGGTACTTGTAGTTTCATGCCCAGGAACCGAGGCGCACATACTGATTGTTGACAACAGTATATACTAAGTCCAAATGTTGAGACTGCAGCAACATTGCTTGGTAGAAATATTGCTGTCGTAGATAAAAAAGACCATGGAAGAGACCAGGTTTTAACAGATGTAGTGAGGAATCAGTTTCCCATCAGGAAAATATCAAAGGAGAAAAAAAAAAAGCACTTGCAGAGCAGGGTGTTCTGTTGCAAGGCTGCAGAAGTTGCAAAGGCAAAACAGTTGGGAATGAGAATACGGGGAATGCAGAGCACACAGCGCGGGGCTGAGCCCCCTTTGAAGCAATTGTAAGTGGCGCTGAACGTGTCCGAGAGCAGCAAGGGAACCGCTGCAGTGTCAGCAATCACCACCTGCACTTGGGAGCAGGCTGGATTTCCCCCTAGACAGAGCCAAAGAAAAGGCCAAATAAATGCGCTGGCTTTTCAGGCAGCAGCAGTCAGCAGAGGGAAGGACGGTCGCATGCTGTCGCTCGCGCTCGCTCCCTCTTCGTGCACCGAGATGGCAGCGCGGGTGGCAACTGCTGAGCTCTCGCTGCTCTTTCAGGGCAACAAGAACAACGATGCTTTCACCAAAAGCAGCAGCAGCGGGCAGCCGGAGGGACGGCGACGGCCACCCCCAGGTCCCAAGAGATTCAGAGCAGCTGCTGCCAGCACCCACGCCCCGGGGAGAAGGTAAAATCTTTGGTAACTCTGGCTTCTCATTTTCAGCAATTCCCTGTGCCGCTCCTGGGGCTCTGCTCTCGGTCTGTGCCAGCTGGGAGTGGCTACAGCCGTGTGCTCACGTAATGTGAGAAAAATACCCCTGGGTATGTTAGGAAAGCACCTGGAAATAAAACCACCTTGTGCTGATAGTCAATAATTCAGGTATTAGATCTGTCATTTTATTTTAGAAAGCATGGAAAATGTGACCCTAGTATTTTTATTAAACTTTTCCTCTGTCACTTTGGGGAAAACTTTTGAAGGCTGAAATAGCATTTATTTTCATAAAGGCAGGAAATACAGATTCCAGCCATAAGGGATAGGCAGGGAGAGGGAGTCTGTCCCGGTGAGGGGCTGCAGGAGCAGACGCTGCGCCCCAGGAGCTGTGATGAAGGCAGGCTGCCAGGCGCTGGGCACAGTCTCGGTGCCTGTCTCATTGTGGTCCTTGTGTTCTCCGAGCTCAAATGGAAGCTCCGTTGCAATCCTGAGTAGAGCAGGGAGTGAATGACCTCTGGAGGTCCCTTCTGACCAGATCTTTTCCTACAATTTTCTTCCATGATTTTTTTTTTTTTTTAATGAGCAGAGTTCAGAACAAACACAAGCTGTTGTTTCATTTGAGCAGAAAAACAAGTTCCTCTGAAATCCTTTGCTGGCAGAAAAACCTGTTGGGCTGAACTTGGTAACACACAGCCTCATTTGCTTCTCTTACTGCTTTTTAATACCACACTGGGTTAGGTATTTCAGCATTAAGCTTTAGGAAATACCTGGCATCATATTCACCTATGTCCTTTTCTCTCTCCTCCTTTACCAGCAGGCCTTTCCAGCTAAACAGGGGACCAGCCTTCCAGCAGAAGCGGATGCAGCAGCGATTCTCCAAAGCCAACTTTCAGAGAGGGGTCAGTATCGAGACATTTTTTCTGCAACCTGCTGATGGTGATAAGTCTTCAGTTTTACCAGCCTTTGCCCAGTTGTATCTTTGCTTCCAAAAGTAACGGGGAGAGATGGATGACTTTAACAATGAATGTATTCCTAGGAAAGTATTTGCAGGACAGGCAATTTTTAATGCAGCTTAATATTCTGGCAGCTGGAAAATAAAACCTGGGCAGGTGATAAAAGTAAACCTCGCAGCTTATGCAGCAGCACAAGCAGGGCAAAGTGGAGCCACCCCATAGAGATCGCTGTGCCAGCAGGAAACCCAAGATTAGCAAATTTTCTGAGAACATGCAAGGAAAGAGCTATTCAGATACACCAAATGAAATACTGGAAAAGGAATCATTGTTTCTGAGAGCGAATTCTTTAAGTCATTTTTTTTTTAAATATATTTCACAGCAGATGGATGCTAATGGAGAAGAGAAACCACCAAGGATGAGAAGGTAATTGGTGAACAAAGGCATGCTGCAAACACGACGTGCTCTTTCACACTCGAACTGAAGCTGGATACATCTCCCTGTCTCGGCAGGTGGCAAGTGAAACCCAGCCCCGGAGCAGTTCTGACGGTTTCTGTGGCTAATCCCCAGGCGGGCCAGACTGGCGCGTAAGTAAATGAGATGATTTGTTAGGATGAGAGCACTACAAAAGCCATTGCAAATCCCTTTAGCATTATTGTAGCTTCACTTCTTCTATAACGAGTGCGCAGTGAATGGTTCAGACCCAAAATGATTAGCAAATGATGTCCCATTCCCTTCCCGGCTCTGAAAGGAGACGGTAATTACCGTGCGGCTCGTTTGTTATCCAGAGTAAAGAGAAATGGAAGCACTGGCAGCGCGTGGGAGGTGGCAGGCTGGTTGTGCTCGCTGTGGGGTGTTGCGGGGGAAACGCCGGACACCGCACGCTCGCTGTGTAAGAGGAGCGCGGAGGCTGGAAGGGGGCAGCTTCACCCCTGGGCTGAGCCGGAGCAGCTGCAGGACCTGGCACCCAGCTAGGGGCAGAAAGAAGGGTTGGTGAGGGCACTTGGCATGTCCTGGGCGCAGAGAGCACCCCATGATAGCCTTGACGTGACACAGTCCCCAGTGCTGGAACTCTGCCTGCATGGCAGCTCTCCTGGCACCCTTTAGACTCACCCAGGCTGCCGTGAGACATGCCGTGGGATGTATGGGGCATGCCGGTGTCTCCTTTACTCCTTGCTGGTTTGCAGATGATAGGAAGTGAGCTGCCTTAGCATCCTGAGTGACTGCAGATCTGTGCTTTCCCCAGGCCTGGATCCAAGCGACCATACCTGCGAAGCCAGAGGCCCCCGCCGCGGGTGGCCAAGCCCCAGCCCAAGGGGGTGCTGCTGAGATTCAACTTCCGCGCGATGGCCAACCAGGTAGAGGATTGTCGACGGGACAGGCGGCGCCTTGCAACCTGCAGCAGCCCTGCCACTAAGCTGTTAACATCACGCTCAGGTTTTTGGGGCTGCCAGTTGGGTTTATCTAGCATAACCTGGGAGGAAAGTCCTGTAGCTGTGTTGGCTAGGTTGCTCACAAAACTGAAGGCACCTGAGAAGACTGTTCAGCAACTACAGACTCAGCCCAATTTTCCCCACTCGGTTGGCCCCTCTTGGCCTGTCCATGTGCTTGCTTGGAGTGGGGAGATGCTCCTTGTGAGCGGTCCTGGCTGGGGGGGACCGTTTCACTGTCGGTGCTCCCCACTCCTCAGAGACACACAGCACTTCTGGGCTTTGCTCTCCCTTTGCTTTGGTGACCTTCTCAGTGCCACGTTTTTGTGCTGAGGTATGGTCCAAGAGCCCCAGGGCAGGTCAGAAATCCTGCTCCATCTTCTTCATTGCCGGCATTTCTTGTCTGGACGGTTTGGTTTTACTTGATGCCTTGTGCTCAAATGCCATCTGCTTGCTCCTGTTCTTGCCGAGGACGCCAGGTGTCTTGGGGCTGGGCGCTGCTTGGAGGTTTTCCAGCCGCACACAGTCTGTCGAGCTCCTTGTCTCCGTGTGCTGAGTGGTTTAATTGACTAACTGGCTGTGAAGCACCGTCCTGACTGATGGGCTCTAATCAATACCCTGCTACAAGTTTGGCCGTGCTTTGCCACGAGACGCAGGACTGACTCGCTCTCCCTTTCCCCTGCAGACCAGCCTGACGCTGGATGAGAGGTTCTCTGGTCTGAGGAATAAGAGGCGCTTTACAGCAGCCAGGAGCGCCGGACGGACAGTCACCATGCCTTAGCACCGCATGCTTGTCATAGGAACTGCCCATAACAGTCCAGGCCCCGTACGGGCAGCTCAATAAAACTCGATAGATTTCCTCTGAGATAGCTAATTTGGCAATGTGCCGTCTCCTTCCTTACACGCAGAATGAATGAGCGATTGAGGGCAGGGACGAGGCAGGATGAGAGTTGCGCCAGAGCACAGGGCAGGTGGGACCTGAGCAGGGTGGTGGAGAGGGGTGAGTGGAGATGGATTTGCCGGGGAGCTGCAGGGCTGGCACCAGCACCGTCCCCCTCTGCTGCCCAGGGTGACTCCTGCAAGAGGGAGGAGGGACCAGCTCCAAGCCATAGCCATGGAGCCTTCCCTGCGTTGTCCCATGGGTGGGACAGGGTTGAGGACACTGCATCTGCCCGCGTGGGAGACGGAGCAGGGAGCGGAGCACGTGCGGGGCTGAGGGATGTGCCCCAGCAGTGGCACCAGCGGGGATGCTCCAGCTGCCCGCATTCCTCAGCATCCACCTAATTGCCCCATTTTTGTGCGTGCAGGCATCCCTGCCTGGAGGTTTGCAGTGTAAGACCCCTCCATCCTGAAAACGTCTCCCTCTGCCCCGATAGTCAGGCCTGAGCACCTTGCATTTGTCTTTGGTTTGCTGTGTTGTTCTAACTGCTGCTGCCGGCCCGGTTGTGGGGACGGGGTAAGACGTGCCTTGCTGCCGGAGTGACTGTCCTCAGCGCGGAGCACAGACAGGTTGCCCCAGCCCAACTCAGGTTTTCCAGCACTGCAGTAGTTCTGCATTAGGGATTTCGTAGGTGCAGCTCCACCCATGCTCAAAGCACTGGCATAATCGAACTAGCAGCTGCAGGAGGGAGGCTAGGCTCCACAGCGGTCCGATAAACATTGGCTGAGATGTTAATGAGCTGGGTCTAGACATTTGTTAATGAAGCCCTGCACCAACCGTGAGTCACTGATCCATTCTCCACCCCCTGCTGCAACCCAGCACTGAACGCGCTGGACACAGCCTGTTACTGGGCTCTAAGCTATACTTATTAAGGTAAATATTTGATAGACTGCTTTACATTTTACACTGAGCGTCTTTAACAAGAGACTGGACTCGGCGTTGGTTTTATAGGAATGTGTGAAATGTTGTTAGTTGACGAAGCGGTGATGTACGAGTCCAATGCACTGAATAAAAAACTAACTTGTCAAATGTCACCTCTGGTTATTTCCCTTCCTTCAACAGGCTTTTGGTGCAAGTTCAGCCTCTCAGTATGGCACTGCGGGGCACAGTACGTGCAGCCACATGGGCTGCTGCCTCGGCGCTTTGACCATGGTTCCCGTCAGTGCCCACCCGCGGGCAGTGGGGCACTGGCTTGGCCACGCAGGCAGTTTGCTGTTCGCAAAGCTGGCTCCAAAGCACAGCCAAAGCAGTGGGAAGTTTTCAACAGGTATTTTGTAAAATCTTTGCTGTGATCTCTTTAGCCTTTAACGTTATTGGCAAAATTATCAGAGCAGACCTGGCTCCGAGTATGTCCAAAGCAAAGTGAATGCAAACTGACTTCCAGGTTAATGAACTCAGGAAAAGACATCAATGTTTCAGGCAAATAATCTGGATGTCATGGAAGATGAACAAGAAACACTGTCACAAATCCCTGATTTCAGTTGCACCTTCACTATAAATACTGACAAAAGATGGTAGACTCGCTAAGAAAACCTGATCACTTCTTAAACCAGGTTGCAAAGGGATGGAGCCGTTCAGTCCTGAAAGAACGGCTGAGTGTGCAGCATCCCCTCGGTGTTCAGACCACACCCTGATACTATTCTCCAAATAGATGTTTTTCAGCAATCTGTACCTTATATTTTTTTAAAAGTACTCCTTAAATTAAAATTGAGGGCTTAATGATAAAAACTACACTTTTTTTCTAGCTTGATTGCCCCACAGGGCTGGGTGACTTTGCATGCAGCAAGAGATGAAACAGGCTTTGCACAGAAGGGCACATAGGTAGCAAAAAAGCATAACCATCGTGCTAAGAACATATTGGGAGACGACGCACAGTCAGTTCACTCCAACAGGCATAAAATACCCCTTTCTGCCACAGTACTAAAACCACAGAGTAATTATCTCTAAAATTATCCCTGCTGTCGTGCATAGGGCGAGCTGCTGCGCAGAGCCTGGCTGCTCTTTGGGGAGGATGTTTGTGTGACGCAGTTCAGCATGCTTCTTTAACCATCTCCTGGGAGATTTGTTTGTCCAGTCGGGCCATTTCTGATGGTTTCTGCGGCGGTGTCCGGTGCCGCACAGGCGGTCCGGCGGTCCCCTACCCGGAAGGTGGCAGCAGCCGGCTGTTGGCCGAGCCCCCCGCCAGGACGGCTGCTCTCAGGCTGGGGCCACCGGGAAGGGGCAGCTATGCAACCTTCAAAACATTTTTACTCTATTTCGGGCCAGCCAAAGCTAACTCTAGAATAACACCTCTGACGGTGTCTGAGAGGTTTAAAAATGAAGGAGCAACTGTACAGGGTCAGAAGAGAGTCTCTGTAGTGTATCCCAGGGGAGGGGGCACCAGCACATGCGTGTGGCCCCGGTCGGTCACTGCACTGAACCCACAGTACCAGTGATTTCTTTCTTTAGCCACTTGTATCATTGTGTTTAACAGCATTTGGTGGGGTTTTCTTCCACTACTGCTTTTTGCTGTTTGCTTTCTGTCTATTTGTCTATGCCTCCAAAGGCGGGTATTACGAGTGAATATTCGTTCCTTTGCAATTTATAGACCTGTGCTGTTCTCCCTTGCTCACCTCCTTTCTAGAAGAGCCTCGGTTTTTCTACTTGTCCACTGCCTAGAAGCTGATCCATCCCTCTGGTCACCTTTGTACCTTTTCTAGCTCTGCTTCATCTGTCTGAGACAACAGGGCTGAAGCAGACATGATATTTGAGATGGATTTATAGGGAGGCTCTGCTTTGTTTTCTGTTCCTCTCCTAACAATTCCTAACATTCCATGCTTTTTAACCCAGAATGGCCACTTGGAGTAGGAAATGGTAAGGCACATTTATATTGGTTTAATGAAACAACTTCCCAGGGAACATTTTCTGCAGAAGTCGGTCTCGCAGCCCACGTATCGGTGGTAGAGAGGGCACCTGGAAAGGCTGGCTGTAAGAGGACGTGCCCAAGGGTCCGACTTTCCCATCTAAGCACTAGCGCTGACGTTTGGTATTTTCTTAGCGGTTCACGGGATGTCTGGTTTGATGCTAAAAGCTACCTTTAATGAGCTTAACAGATAGGGGGTAGAAGGCCAGCTTTCACTGTGAATTTCCCCGTTTGTCAGTTCTTGCTGATTTTAGTGTCGTATGACCAGGAGGAGACGTGCATCAGGTTATTCCTCAGTATTTTGGGGCACACGTATTGCCACAGGGCAGGGTCCCAAAGTGGTGCCCCAGGAGCAGCATGGCAGTAGGGGCCTCAAGAATAAAACTGTCTGGTTTGGGGCAGACCCGTTGGTCAAATCCATCCTGGAAACAAAGCAGCAGCCAAGGCATCACACTCGGGGGCTGGCAGTCTTTCCTGCATTGCCATGGGGGTCCTTGTGCCCGCATTTGTCAGACTGGCTGCAAAACGGAGTCAGGCAGGGCATGAACTCGCTGCCTGCACTCGAAGGTGCAGGGCGAAGCGTCAGTGCAGCCTGCCGTCAGCAGCAGGAGTTGTTAGTTTTTAGGGGTCCTTGGAGGGATTCAGACAGCCAGAAACCACAGGCAAAATATTTAAACAGAAACCTGAGATCCAAACAGTATCTCAGGCACTGCAGTTCCCTCGGGGGCTGGCATAAACTGAGCTACAAGCAGAGCATTTGCCAGGCAGCAACCCAGTAGAAAAGAGTCACCACAAGCCAAGAAAAGACACGCAAACCCCTAGACTGAAATGCGAGGGGTGCCCCAAACTGGACCCCAGACAGCAAAACAACCTGGAGGGGGGAAAGTGTCTGTGGAACAGTACTTTATCAACTTACTTATTTCCAGAAATCTCGTATCATTTCTGAACAAACCAGCGTGCTACCCCACCACAGTGCTAGGTGAGAAAGCGATACAGGAAAGTGCTACAAACCTGAAGGATTTACCACAATTTCTTAGGGGACCAGAAAAACTAACAGCATCCCCCCAGACAGCACCAGGCAATCCCAGCCCTTCCAGCTGAGGCATTGTAACGGGCAGGATGCCCCACTTTCACGGCTAGCCCTACTCCAAGCCACCGTTAGCTTTGTCAGGAACCCACGCCCCGTGCTTAGGTGCAGAAATTGGCTCCATTTTGTATCCTGGAAAAGGGATAGGCTCTTCCAGAGTTCGACTAATGGGACTTCAACTTCCACTTGCAAGACAGAGAGTTATTTGTCCCCATTGCAGGTTTCATTCGCTGAAGTCTTATTCCCACTGTTCATCTGGATTAACTCTGACCACTTTTATAGGCAACATAACCTAAAGTGCTAAAATGTGGAGGCAAGAGGAACAGAAAAATCAGATTTGGGCTTTATCCACTCAAGATCAGAGGTTTAGGATTTAGTATTAAGCCATGTCCTAAAGCAGATCCTTCCTAGCTATGTCAGGACTGCTGCCAGCTCTCATGATTTTACTGAAAGTCCTGTGATGTTTAATGGTGCAGTGAAAACCCTGGTTCCTGGAGGCAGGTCAGGAGGTGAAAATCTTGGCTTGTCTGTATTAAAAAGTCAATTTGAAATGCTGTGGCTGTGCGGGGAAGACCGTGACCCAAGAGTAACTTAAAAGCTTGGGCGTCAGATGCCAAAAAACCAAGGAACCTCTTAATTTTTTTTTTTTAATGTCATGTTTCTAAGTCAATCTCATGATGTTTGGAGCTTGACTCATGACTCTGAAATGCTCAGAGCACACTGCTGGGCCAGAATTAATCCACAGTCATGTCTCATTGTGAATGGGAATCTCTCTGCCACCGCCAGCATTTGGAGACCTTTGTCCCCGCATCCCCATTGCGGCAGCACTTTGTGGCACTGCAGTAATAGCCCCAGCTATTATAGCCCCAGTATAGCCCCAGCAGAAGCACATATGCCTGAGAAACATGAGATTTGCTCTTTCCATAGATCAAGACTGGAGAAGAGGATGTTCATCTCTAAAATCACACCAGGCTGCAACTATTAACCCTCCTCTTGCTGGGCTCCAGGAGGAAGATGACAGCGTGCAGGCTTCCCACTCTGTGCCCTCAGATGAGCAATGGTACTGTCACTCTCTGGCCACCCACCCCTGGAGGCTGAGGATGTCCCTGACCCTAGCCGTGGATCGAGGAGGTGTACCGTGGGGTGAAGATGGAGTGTGGTGACTGGCAGGACCCCCAAGAGGAACCCAAGCTGGGGTGGGAAACGAAGCCAAGCGCCGAGGAGGAAGGGAGGCTGCTTTATGTTGTTTATGAGTTTATTTGCAGCTGGCAAAGTCTCCCCCAGCTGCTCCAGGAACAGAACTTTTTGTCATTCTTGCTGAGAGCGTTCATAAACCTCATGGAGCCTACTGCATTACTAGCAATGCCAGGAACAGGTGAAGCTCTGCACATATTTTGTCCTCCCAGTGACTGTCATTGGAGAAATAAGGGGCTGCCAGAGCCAAGGGGTTTGGCAACCACAGGCACCCACAGGACCTGGGGCAGGCAGGCTCTCCCTCTGCTTCTGTCCGGGGGCATCCAGCAGCCCTTGCTCTGAAGACCCTTCCTAGCTTCAGTTTTCCAGCCTAAACGAGTTTATGGCCATCTCTGCCTGTTCCTGTCAGCCTTATCCTCTGCTGAAATGGCTTTACCCTCCCCGCTGTTCTGTGTCCTCCCAGGAGTGTATATAGGCAGAAGTCTCTTCCCAGCCTGCATTTTGCTGAGCACTTGCAGTTGCCTCTTTCAGCACAGTTCTCCCAGCCCTATTAAGAGCCCTT
Organism: Fulmarus glacialis; assembly: GCF_000690835.1. Classification (NCBI taxonomy): domain Eukaryota; kingdom Metazoa; phylum Chordata; class Aves; order Procellariiformes; family Procellariidae; genus Fulmarus; species Fulmarus glacialis. The sequence goes on along the minus strand of NW_009202662.1, from coordinate 20,291 downwards.
CTCAAAGCCCACAAATGGGAAATTCCCAGTCCTAACATCCTGTTCTCAAATGCACCGTAGCTGAGTAAGTTGTCTCACCCATGAGATATGAGGAAGGCTACTGCTGTAGATGGATAGCCCTTCAATTTTTGAATTTTTCATAGCTTCATGCAAAAACCCACCCCATGGATGCTCTGGCAGAGCACCAAGAGCTTCACTCACCGAATGGCACTCCGGCCGCCATGCGGGGACCTCACATCTCTTCTGTGTCATACCACGGAGTGCAGCTCTGCTGGGGAGCACAACCACATAATACAGTCAAGACAGCAATATTTAATACCAGCCACTTTTGCACCACACTAAGTCGGCCTTGCCAAGGAGGTATCTGCAGGAGCTCCTGGGTTTCACACCTCCTCTGGGCCTGCAGAGAGCACACATCCTAAATTCAGATTTTCCCCCTGCCCTAGACCTGGCACAATGATTCATCTGTGCATTTGCTTAAAGGATTTCACTGTCAACCAATCCAAGGTTTCTTTGTTGACCACAGTTAATTTTGGTATGCAGAAAATGCCTGGGTAAAGACAGGAATCTAGCTGCAGTTTCAGTGTCTGCGAGCTGCCTGCTATATATTAAAAACAGACTAAACAGCTCTCGCCGGTTGAGTCCCAGTTTCCATCACTACAGTTTTGTAGTTATAACACTTCTGCGATATGGAAAATAACTTGTAAAAAACCTCACCTGAGGAAGGACTGAGCTGAAACATCCTTAGAGGTCTGGGTCTTCTCTAATAACTATGGGTATGCAGGAGCCTGCGGGTTTCTTAGCCTGCATGGATTCAGGCTAGGCAAGAAAATATGGTCTGACATGCAACAAGCCTTGTTTGTAGGACACGTGGCACAGCTGAGGGTTTTCTGCCTGTAGGAAAGACTGAAGTCAAATATCTTTATTTGCATATTAGTGGTGATAGAAGTTGCTTGTGTGCAATGAAAAGAGAACACAGTCCAAACAGCTGGAGACTAGAACAGGATTGATTTACTTTTTTTTGCATAAGCCTATAAATTGTCCAGAACTTGCTCCTTTTTCTGAGAAACTGCTATCATCTGCAAAAAATTTGACTAATTCCACCTCAACACAAGAATGATGCAGGGAGGCAGATTCCTCAGCGATCTCAATTCCTGGAGGGAAAAAAACAGCCTTTTAGGAGTTCACCAGCTCTACACAAGGTGAAAAAACATATGTTTGTTCCCCTTGCTGATAGTGATGAAAAGGGAAAGGACCATTAGGAAAGTGCCCTGCTTGGACATCAGCATCAAACAGCTGAGAAGGGTTGGGGAAGATGGAGAGACTGCAAGAGGAACTGAAAAGGAGACAAAGCCCTGTGGGAACTGTGGAAATCTCTTTTGCTCAAGGAAGGACCCTCCAGTTGCTGGCACAAAGCTTGCCTCTGTTGCCTATCTGTGCTCCCTGATCACCTCCTCCAAGGCTAGGAAACCCTGGCAGCAGGAAGGAAGCTGGTGAGGCAGAGACATTTTGCACCTCACCACAGCAAGGAAATGCTGGAGGGTGCATCTGAGTGTTAGCAAGCGCCAAAGACACCCTTGTTCCCAGGGTCTCCTCGGGCAGGGGGTCCGCAGCACTGCCCAGGCATTTGGATGACCAGCGCCCTGCTTGCTGCAGCTCGTGGCTGCAATCTCTGCTAAGAAACCCCAGTGGGGAAAAAAGGAGCGTTTTGGGTTGTTATGTTTCTACAGCAATCCGGAAACACACCAACAGCCCCAGGTATGGCTACGCCTGGTCTGATTCTGGAGTTGCCCTGGATTTACTGACAGGCATGCGAACCTCAATGGGTGCAATGGATCTAACATTGCATTTTGAAGCGTGATTGTTTCATGCTGTTAAATGTGCCTGGTCACGAATCTGTGATGCAAATGAACAGCACAGGACTTCTAAAAGGAAAAGGGACTCTTGTGTGCTGCATACAAGATGTTCTGGTGATGTATTTATATCAGGTCCAGCAGTGTTCATTAAAATAGACAGTAATTGCAGCACTTTTAAAGCAGGGTGATAACAGAATGTAGCCACAGAATGTGAAAATGTAGCAATTTCCACCCAGCACCTAGCTTTAATTCAAGGTTTTATCTTGTAATTAGAGCCCCCGATCACATCTTTCTACGTGTGGTTGTCTTTGCTTGAAAATAGGCTAGCTGGTACAGATCATACGTATTTAGAGAAGTGCATTTTTATATCTGTTTCAAATTACAAGCTGGTTCTCTGCTGAGATGTCCTCTTACTAGGGACACACAGGAGAAAAATACTCAAAATGTCATGAATTGAGGGCCAACTGGTATACTGTGGGGTAGGCAGGCTTTCTCCAGGCAGCCACACAGATCCTAGGCAGGGCCAGAGCAGAGTTTTTCCTCTCTGAGCCGTCCTGCCACAGTCTGTTAGAAATGAGCTCTGCACAGACCATAGTGTGCACACAGACCATACTGCACGCAGCTGCTGGCCACACTTCACCTCCTTTAACTAGCTCCCCACCTTCTCCTTTGCTCTTGATCCATCCCTACGTATGCTGTGAGGACCTTGACCTCTTTAGCTGCTATGCAGCAGCTCCTCGGTCCCGGGCAGAGTGCAGTCCCTGCTCTGGCACAGTGCTTGCAGTGTCCTGGCAAAGGCAGAATCAAGCTCATAGCTTGATAAAGCACATAGAAGTGCCCATGGCTGCTGCCCACCCTGGACTTGTCAGGCCTATGCTCCATCAGCCCGACTGCTGCCACAGAGAGTTTTACTGTGCTGGAGCCATAAGAGCCCAACTCCATCCTGGATCCCTGTGCAGAAAACCCTTGCAGAATTCTCCAGTCCGGCACTCGCTCCATCTAACCAGAAATCTTTGGTGTATTTGCTTGGTTGCTGATTTATAGCTGGGTAATTTCCTGCTCATCGGGGCTGCTGAGGACTTGGGCTACCTTGGGGCCAGGGGCAGATCCTCTGTTACCTCAGCTGCTGGTGTCCTTCTCTGTTCAGCCATGTGCGTCAGCAACTTCCAACCACCACAGAAAGGGAGGTAGAGCTGAGAAAGAGCCTGGAGCTGCTAAAAACCAGCTCAGTCATTTATGATTCCCAAAGATGTTTCCATCAGAGACAGCGGGCTGGGTGATGGAAGGGCTGTGGGAGGTTATTGCATCCCAGACCTACACCACTTGATAACTTTCAATAAACTGCCAACAAAACAGTGTTTTTCCTTGAATGGCCTCACGTGGGTCTCTAGGAGCAGCTAGAAAGCAGCCTTCATCTACATATAAAATCCTTACAGCTGACAGTTAGAACCAGGAAAGCGAATTCTGGATTTCATTCAAATACTGAAACTCATCATTTTGGTGGCAAAGATGGACAAATTACATTTTCAGCTGTTCAGGTGAACCTCGCCCTAGCTCTTGAGGAGAACCAGAAATGTTTTCATGAAAATTCTGTTTCATCAAGAAGGTCTCACTGCTGGGAATAAAGGAGGTAAACATTTTTATAAGGGTTATTTATTACATACCAGTGTCCTGACAAGATAGGGGATATTCAGTCTTTTTTTCAGGTTCTTTTGTATACATTAAATCAAGTCCCAGAACCATTCAACAATTTATGGGCTCCTTTCCACATCGTATCAGTCTCTGCAGGTGCCATTATAACAAGTCTCCCTTCCAACAGCTGCTATTGTCTGCACCCATCTGTCCTCTCCTTCCCGACAGCTGCTGGGAACTGTAAGCTGTAACTCTGGATGCAGTGAAGGAAAATCTTTAAAAGGTTTTCAACAAATATTCAGCAAATTATAGGAGTTAATGTGATCTGTACGTCAGGGTCAGATGGGCTGAGAGAGGCCCTGCTCGGAGGTGCTGCTTCATTTTGCAGCAGCAATGAATTTCATCCTGCCCGAACTTGGATGAACATCTTGGGTAGCACAAAAATGACCAATGATTCTGCCCACAGCTATGTAAGCCTTGCATTTTCCACAATTCAGACCTGAACATGTGCTGCTGAGTGCTGGCTGGCCCTTTGGCCAAGTTGCTGCATTGCCACACCGCAGCGAGGGGCTCCCCTGGAGCAGGGGAAGGATGGGGGGCACCACTGAGGGTAGGCTGCGGGGCCAAGGAACGTAGCTCATCTGCCACCCCCCATTTTTGGCGGATCTGGTGACACATCACATTTACAGCACCGCAGCCACCTGTCCCTGTGCCTGCTGCTCCTCAGGATGGCTTGGTATCTTATACTGAGGGATGAGCAGCACATTCAACTCCTTTGTCTAAAGGCAGATTTAGAGACACATGAGGGGAGGGTCATGTGTCAGGGTGTCAGGACTAGATCCAATTTTTGTGGCATTTTAAGCCATATTTAAACAAAAAAGTTTCTGAATATCAACTGGTCAATGAATTCTCTTTGGTTCAGTCTCGCTGAGTCAGATTAATCATGTTTACTAAGCTATAGAAACGCTTGATAAGTTTTTTCTCCCCTCCCCCCCTTTTTTTAAACTCAGCATTCCCAGAAATTGCTGGTTGCTTTTTAAAACAACTGACAAAGTAAAACCCACACAATGCAAGAGAACTAAAAGATAGTTCCACATGTTATTTTGCTCAATTTGCTAAATCGCATTAGCACTGTCAATAAATTTCTACTCCCTACCCTAAAAAGTTACAACACCTCAGCCCTTTGTGTTGTTCACTTGCATTTCTTTGTAATAGGGAGACCATCTAGAAACAGATTGTGCACAATGCTACCCTTACCCGGACTTTATGCCGCCTTTGAGCTGAATGGTTTAACAAGTGTGTGTTAAATGTTATCTTAAGAGCTGAATTGTAAAGTGGTGAAATCATCTGAAAGTGCAACAGGCCTAAGAGGCACAGCACAGTTCATGTCCATTAGAGCAAGCTCAGTCACAAATGTTCTCTTGATATTTGCCAAGAAAATCTGTTATTTTCCAACAAACACAGAGGCAGAAAGCTGAAAGCAAAGGGTATTTTTCATCATTAGCTCCTGTCCCTTTTGTTGCATGTTCTCTGTTCCACCTAGGCAACACAGAGCCCAAACTCTACATAAGAATTAAAGCAAATGGGATGAAAAGACTTTTCAGGCTTTTAAAAAATAAATATCCATTAAGGCCAAAGACCCTCTCTACTTCTGCAGAGGTCCAGGGCCATGGGGACAGCAGGAGGGGTGCACTGGGTGCTGCAGGGCTTGGGTGACCAGTCTCTCCCCCAGACTTCCCCTACCACTCTTTTCCCAGAGCCATAGTCAGCAGCCAGCTTTGCTGCTAGGTCGCATCTTCCTCAGAAGTGCAATTAATTGTGCAGGAAGGACAAGTAACAGCCTCATGTGTGCAGCCAAATAGTTTGTCATCTCTTTTCAGATCATTTTCTATCTTCTGCTGCCACTGTGTGCTGTATTGGCAAGTGCAGAGCATTCATTCACGTTATCCCGATAAACATGTCAGCAGATTTGAGAAAGCGAATTTGTTTCTGCTCTGCCAAAGCCAACCGATGCATGCCTGTGTTTTCCTTTCAACACAGAAGTGTGGTTTGCTGGGATTTACCAACCGTTACTGAGCAGGATTTCAGTCCCCATTCAGATTCTGTCTATTTTTGCATCTAGAATTTAATGGTAACATTTGGTCAGCTTTGAATGTCTGGCTGATTTTAGCTAAGAAATTTCTTATGTTATTTATTAGAAGCAGACCATTTATTTCTCATGATTACCCCCCAAACCAACATGTAAGTGTTATATTGTAAAATTTACTGTGTATCAAAGTCTTTAAGATCTACAGTGTGTGTCTAACAGTCTACATAAAAGTGCCTTTATATCTGCATCTTATCTTTTACAGCTAATCCAGAATAAAAACTGCAGCTCCCTATATTGCACCACTTACAAACTGAGAGTCCTTCTCCTGCCCTCCCCTGGCAGCACAAACTGCCTGCATGAGCCAGAACTGTCATCACTGCAGTGAGAGCATGAGATGGTCTCTCCCCAGACATGTCCTGGAAATGATCATCTAACAGCCCTACTCCTCCTGCCTTGCACCAGCCGAAATCAGATCAGAATCACACACTCCCAATATAATACCCAGACAAAGACATCTTCTGCTTTGTTCTGTAATAAGATGTACCCAAGGGACTAATTAGGCATGGTTTGGACACTAATTGCTTGGCAGCCCTGTTTGCCTTTAGATACCTGGTTACAGCAGTTGCATGAGTTTATTTGTTTCATCTAATCAATGGAAGGAAGTTGGGTAGCAGCCAGGTCTGCCAGAAGTGGTTTCAGTCCCTGTAGCACCTGGGGCAGAAAATAATGCACAAGCTGCAGGGCTCTGTGCTGCCTTGACTCTGATGCAAAGCACCTCTCCTGGCTTGCAAATGGCATCTGGGACCCACGGAGCTACAGCTTATGGTGTGGGAACCGCTACGCAGAGCTTGGTCCTTTGCCACAAGGAAGATGACATCTAATCGACCAGGTGGTGCTCAGAGTCACCCTCAGAGTCCCACAGTCTGCAGTTACATGAATAGTTAGGCTTGAAAGAAGGTAACATGGCATGAATGATAAGGAAACTGCATGAGCGGAGATGCACAATATTAAATGCATCATTAGTGTGGAAGCTTTGTTTAAAGCCAGTAAGGCTTTCCCTAAACAGAAAGACTGGAGAGGTGGAAATGTCAAATTCCTGTGGGAGAGAAACTCTAACTTTCCTAACTCTGCCATTATCTCTGTGCAAACTGCAGCGCAGTCTCTTACCACCATGCAAAGCTCCGGTTTCCCAACACACGTGGATCATCATGTTTGAGGTTTCAGGACGCAGAGCCATTTGGGCTTGGTGCTCTGCCTCGTGATCAACACAGAATAAAGCAGGCTCAGTGCAGTTCTCCAGACAGCACGTTGTTTCTGAAGTCCATGTCCTGAACAAGCTTATTAAGGACGACTTCACACCAAACCCAGGCAACCAATCACTTGGGATTAGACAGCGTGCTCCCTTCCCCCGTGCCACTCGCTTCTGGGCAAGACCAAATAAATACCATTGCTTTAATTCCAGACCAGCAGCTCCTCCAGGGAGGCAGCTCCATCTATGTACAGCCTCTTGAAGATTTTGGCCATGCCATGTGCATCTCTATTAAATGTATGGTTTTAGATGCTGTATTAACTACACTTACCATTTTTCTGCTGCTGCAAGCTACAGAATAATTTTTAGCTGACGTATTCTACAGAATCTGAGTAGGAAAGGGTTAACCTCCCATGGCAAATACTCCTAACCAGAGAATTATGCCAACGTTCTCATAAATTCACTGATATAATAGTTTGAGGGACTTTAATGATCAGAACCGAGTCGCTCAGAATGTTTTCCTCAGAGAAACCAGTGTTTTTCACAGCAACACCTATCACCACTAGTGTCCTGAGTTTACTGACCTCTTTCTCCTCCAAGACCTGCATCTGCCATCCAGCAGCACTCACAGTTACCTGGTGGAGAAAGGTACACCTTCCAAGGTCAGGCTTTGGAAGCAAAGAGCTGGAACTGAATGGGTTTAAGGAATTCAGGAGAATAAATAAAATAGCCCAGAGGCTAAATGTTAAGCTGAATCAGGGCCAGTTGAAACTGATTTATAAGAACCACTACCAATTTCCAAATAAATAACAATTCTTAGTGGATTTGCCCCATTTCTTGGCTAAACAGTGAGTAATTGGATCTAGTCCAAATATTGATCCAGCAAATAACTTGCTTCTATTGAGTAAACACAAACATGTTTTGCTCGGAGGCCATGACTGAATTATCCTGTTACATTTCTTACAAAACCCTTTTCCCCAGTCTTGGCTGGCTTTTGCTCTCAAAAAGGAAGCTAAAGTAATTATTCTAAACAATGGACTTGCTAAACATCATCTTAGCATAGGAGTTTGAGATTCAAATTTTTTTGCTGAACTTCCTTGCTAAGCCAGGCTTATGGTTCTTTGAGAAAACTGCCACCTCCAGGTTTTTGTTTTGCTTTTTTCCCACTTGTGAATATGAAATCCTTCCATTTATCTGCACAGGAAAATACAAGCTTCTCCTTAGTTGGTAAAGATCTCTTTTCCGAGGGTAATGGTAATTTTTAATTTTGCCACCAGGAAAGATCATCATTAGCTGTAAAGCACTGCTCAATATATGCTTCTGCTGAACAGAGGAGCTCTGACGTGAGAAGACACTTTCCTCTCCAGTAAGCTGTGCCTCAGAGGCCACGCAGATGGAGCAGCAGGACCCACGATGTCTGAACTGCCTTTTGTAGCAATTCCCAGCCCTCTGTCTGCAGCTCTAAAGGAGTCACCAACCAGCGCTGGCATTTCTCCTGGCTTTGCTGCTGACAAGCCTGACCCTGTAGTCCTGGATAACACCCCTACACATTGCTGTGAGCTTGTGTCACCCCACCAAACACATGAAAATAGCTTCACTTGGGGATTAAAGCCCTGATTGCCATGGGAAAAGCCTTGCTTAGGGGCACATGAGGTCAGGCTTCCTCCCATGGGTGGGAAGGTGGTGGCAGGTAGACCTTGTCGCATGGGCAGGAGCGGGGTAAGGGCAGAGCTGCAAAGGCAGAGCCAGCTCGGCTGGCACCTGGGCTCTCAGAGCAGTACAACCAGTTAAGATTATACAAACACAGCTTTGCTCTGGAATTAGTTCTAGGTGTTTCAAAGGCCAAGCCAGGTCTCCAGCAGATATTCCTCATGTTTTATTTGTTTTTATACATATGAGATTTCTTAGAGAACAGAACAGTCTCATGAGAGAGTTGTTAATGAAACCTTTCAGCCATAACATCCCAAAATTGCAGGAAATGCTGGAATGGTAAATAGTAAATATTTTCATAAAAGCAGGCTATATGTTGTGCTCTCCCTCTGTCATTGTCTGCAGCTGGTAGACCTCATCTACAAGGTCTCTTAACTAGTATGCTTCTGTGATACTTTGCTGTTTGACAAGTACAGCCAAAGATCTGTAAACAGGGACAAAAGCCTAAGAGTATGTGCCCAGGCTATCACAGCCCCAACAGCATGTCCTGACAGGGGCTGGGTGCCTGTGATTGCTAGGATGACACCAGTTTCTACAGGAGCATAACAAATAACATCAAAGAAGGCAATAACATGATAACAGAGCTATCCACAGAAACTGGAAGCACCCACATCTTTTTCCTGGGATGACCAGACAACACAGAGCTGTGCTACAGTACTTTTCCTGATGCTTTTTAACGAGTCAGGATTTTTTTAGCCCAGATTCAAAATGGATCACAAGCCATCTCTATGCACATACCTCTTTCCTGCTGCACAGAGATAGAAAACTGCAGCTCTGCTCCACGGCATGCTGCTGCTCTGCCCCAAGAGAGCCACACAAGCACACCTACAGCCACACCACTGACCTGGAAAGGAGCAGAGAATTGGGGAAGGAACTAGAAAAGGAGAGTAGCTGGTAGCCTGTTCTGCTTTATGAGGTGCCAGGGATGCAAACAAGGAGCAAGTTTTATAAACGGAGAGCCACAAGTACTGCTTTAGTAACAACCAGCTCTGTGTGTAACAGCTCCTGCTTTGTGCTATAGCTGGTTGCAATAAGTAACTGAGCGGGAAGCGCAGCTAAGGGCTGTTGTTAAGCTCTGGAATTTTTCTCCCATCTGGACCCAGAGCTAACTGGAAAGCTGGGGGAGGCTGAGGAACTGCTCATGAACAGAGCTGATGGAAGGACTGTGTCCTGCACTTCACATGGAGAGCATAGTGGGTAGGTCAGAAATGCTTCTGCAGGTCTCTGTGTTGCCTTGGCTCTGATGCAAAGCACCTCTCCTGGCTTGCAAATGGCATCTGGGAGAGGTTCAGCTCTATATAGAAGATAAAAGAGCTGCTTTCAAAGAGGAAATGTGCAAATTAAAGCTGTAACTGGATTAGGCTGTGAGTATAACTTGCCTTCAGATTATTTATGTCCCATGTGCTTAGTCTTGATCATACTCATTACAGCAAGTACAGCCCAGGATTGTTTAAACTCAGAGCCAGGGCAGCTGAACAACAGCCTTTGGGCAACGGGGTCTTGTGGCTGCTGTGAGCAGGATGGTAGGGAGGTGTCAGGAGAGTGACTGTAGCTTTGGGCTTGCTTCTGAATCACACATGCTATTTCAGGATGATCACAGGACAACAAAAATACACAAAGAAATCACACTTCTGCCTTTGTATTTTCTGGTTATTTTTAACGCATCCTTGCCTCATGTGTTGTCCTGCCTCTTAAAGTCTCTACCTTGCTGTAAGTGGAAGAGCCACAGAGACCCTCTGAGCACTGTTGATTCTGCCTGACACCGTCACCCAGAAAACAGATGGGATTAATGCTCTGATTTGCAGGTGCACAACATGCCAGGCCCAGCCACAGAGCAGATACCTGCCCCTTCTTCCTCCAGAGCAGCTGCTGGGTGCCGTCATGGGCATCTCTGCAGACAAGGACTATGGAGAAGCTGCTGATCTGGTTTGGAGCCTGTCCTTAGGACTGCTCTAAGCAACAGTGGGAAGATAACTGGTGTGTTTGACCTATCCTGAGTAAGGTGGACTCCTATTTGGGAAGCTGCAAGTGTTTATGGGCACATGTCCTTTATTCATCCATTGCAAATGTGGATACTTGGACACATCTTGCAGCTTCTTGAGACACTGCAGATCTGCTGAGTTACAGCAAGCAACTGTGTGTGCTCTTAGCCCTCAGCAAACACAAGTTAAAACTCATTATGGTGCTTTGCCTGGCTGCTGATCCTTGAACATTCATATCTTGCTACTGAATCATTTCGTGGCTGCATTGCCACGATCAGCACTTTGGTTTCTGTTTGTTTAGGAGCCTGTTGGGAGGTCAGTGAGCACTGCAGTGTGCTCACCACCTCCCAGGGTAAGCTCCTTACCCACTGCTTTAAATAAAGTGACATTTGGATTGAGAAGCTCATTTCTTTTTGTGGGGAAGCAGTTTGCACAGTAAACAAAGAGGAGAGAGAATAGATTCAGACTTCATTTATGTGAAGACATGGAAACTATAGATTACTATTCTGCTGTCTCATTGCTTGAAATGACAGACTTCGAGGGGTTTTTACATAACAGATTCAAATGTTGGCTTCTGAGTCCATATTTAGACACTTGTTCAAGTTTTAAGAGACCAAATACCCAGAATCTCCCACTGAGGTCAGACAGGATGTTTCTGGGGTGAAGAGAGGACCAGGATGCTCAGTCTTTTTTTGTAAACAGACTAACTATAGAAGAGGATTCTAACTTTTGGCTTGTTAATTTTTGTAGCTATAGTCTGGAAGCAGCTTCCTCTTCTGAGCTGACCTTGGAAAATGTGTTAGGAGTATTTTCTACTTTCCATATCAGGAAATGTTATTTGCATCTTAGACTCCTTTTTCCTTTTTAAAAAGAAAAAAAAAGAACCAAATCATGTAGCAACAAACTGCAAACTAAGAACTTTATTTCATATTTTAAAACCAAAATATAAGTTTTTATATTTGAACCTTCTTTTTCATAGTGGAGGCACTTTAGTCCAGTGTCCAGCTAGTTCTGTCTTTAACTGTTATAATTTGGTTAGTATGAGTCTGTGTAAAGCGTAACAGTCACACTGTCTTTGCGCCTTCGCCATCGCACATACCAAGACCGTAAGTGTCAACACACTTCTGCATTTTTGCAGAAATAGTCCCTCAGTGCTCTGGGAAGTATCTCAGGGATCAGTCCGAGCAGTGGAAACACGCTGGCTTGCAGAGAGGCCAGCACCATGCCTGGGGCTTGGAGCCTGAACCGCCACATCAGCATCACTTGCAATGGCAAGTCCTAGAGGAAAAGCTGATGTTGTGGAGGAAGAGCAGTGACAGGAGGGTCTTGCTGAGCCCGAAGCTCAGGGCGATGGGTCTCAGGGATGCCCATGGCTGTGACACACAGCTGAATATACCCTAAGCCACATCCAGACCAGCGAGAGGAGCACATGGGATCATGGCTAGCACTGCCTGGCACTGACCCCACAGCTCTGCTTGTGGATATCCCCAAGTGAGGAGGAGGGATAAACCACCGAGAGCTCCCTGTGCCACATCCCAGCCCAGATGCTCCATGGACTCCTGTGCCCTTCTGTGGGTGCCAGGCTAAAGTGAGACCATGTACCCTGGCCACCTCCTGCTGGTCCCACAAATGCCACGGCAAGGCCTGAGCTGGCTCCATGACCAGCCAGATGGCAGATTCCTGTCTTGTTTTCTCTGTAGCACCATCATCCCACATGCTTCTTCAGAAGGTCTCATAGATACTGCATGAAGTCAATATAAACCCCAGTTTTGAAGAGCTGGATTCAACAAAGAACTGTATTAGCAAGATCCGAGATAGCCACCAAGTGTTCATCTCAGCCAATTAATTCCTGGCCTGTGCTGTATCTTTGTCAAGACAGAGCAGATCCAGCAAAGAATGTCACCACAAACTAGTATGTTTTAGCGGAGAGATTTTCCAGAGAATGTGGGTTGGAAGAGAAGCTCAGAGCTGTATAGCAAAAGCACAGTTCAACATTACTAGAAATGCTGCATCATTTTGCAATAGGATGTGAGCAATTTTTCTCCTGCTTGTATCATTTCATCCCAGAATTGCTGTGTCACTATCACACAGTTTTTGGGCTCCAGGTCCTAGGAAATGTGAATTTGAAGAAAAATTCAGCTGACACAACCATCTTGGAAAGGTTGCTGGAATAAACACTCTCTCTAGTCTTGTATGACTTGCTCCAACCGCAAATGGGGTCCCAAGTCACTCCCAAAGTTCTGGGATGTTCTGATGAACACAATGAGTTGTTCCTACTTTCAGACTTGGCACATTTTACCTAGGTAGTACCTGCACAGTCTCATACCATCAACCTGTCTGTGATGGCCTGGCTCCTGAGAAGATCTTGCTCACAGTATTTAGAGAAAAATCTGTCATCAGTGCTGCAGAATCCAGATCAGCCCAGGAGTTCTTCCTTGCTCTCTGAGGCATGTGAAGAAAAGTCTCATTAATGTTAATAATAATAATAAATTATGCAAGTTTTATTGCTATTAAAAGGAGGATGCTGAATGTCGAGAATTCCCTGAGCCAAATAGATGGCATCACTCACACCTGGGAATGCTACACATGGATATATTCCAGGCAAAAGGAATGGCTACAGGGTGACATCCCTTGGAAGACATTACTGTGGGCTGTACATCCTCACTGAGCAGCTCCTGCATCCATCCTGTCCCTGCTCATTGTGCTGCAGAATATTTTGTAAAAGGCCAGCAGCTGCTCTTTCTGTTGCTATTAATGTGATGGAAAAATTTACCTTCTTTCTGAATTGTCTTAATGATTATCTAGCTTAATTACTAGCTATTTGCATCTTAATTTCACTTCTCCCATTTTAGGTCAATTTTTAAAGTGCTTGTTCTTGAAAATGCATCCCCAGGTAGGCAGACTGTGATCGAGTCACCCTCCTTTCTTCCCCTGGATAAATAGGCTGCTCAGCTCCATGCTCTCATGCTGAAGGTATGTTTCTAGATTGCAAGTAATTTTTGTGGCTCTCCCTTGAACCTCTTCCAAGCATTGAGCATCCTGGAATATATTTACATCAGAATGGGAGGTGCTGAATTTTGTTTGCCTGTTTCTCCCCCTTCCACTCCCTCAGCTTTGTAGAGCAAACTTCTGCTTCATATGCACAAGTGACGATCTTGCATGGATCTCAAGTTCCAGTTACTATGAATTAATTTGTGCAAGAAAAGCTGTCTGAGCATGATCTGAGTCACTTGTATGCCTAGCAGGGAGCCATTTTGTTTTCTAAGGAGTTTCCACTGAAAAAGGGGAAAAGCATTTTAAAGCAGGACCTGAGGCTGACAATGAGGTTTCAAACTGTGCCAGCACAAGGTCTGGGTTTGCAGCAGTCTAGACAGCGGCCGCCACATCTTGCGAGGGTGGCTGGAAAGCACCATAGCACCATGCCCTCAAACCAGAGCAAGCCACCAGCGGTGAACAATTTGACTTTTTTTTTGTCCCATTACCCAAGGAAATATTTTGGAACAAAGAAATTTACCCAGGTCTAACAAATCACCTGCCTTGAGTGCCATTTGTCAGCTCCTCTGTTATTTGCCTGCTTTACTAATAACCTGTTCTCAATTATGCGTGTGATGGAGCTGGTCAGGCAGCCATGAAACATCAGTGATGGGGTAAGCTCAGCTGCTCCACTCTCAGCCCACTGGGACAGATGGCAATGGGCAGGGAGTGACTGCCCCAAGCTGAATGGGGCCGATGACTCAGCGTCCTCTGTTATTTCATTCCTGGATTTCAGGAATTAGAAATGTTGATTGAGTACTTTGTTAGTCTCCTTGTATTGCTTTTTTGCATTGCTGCCTAGTTCAGGCAGATGGAGAAGGTAAACTGGAGAGGAGACAGTTCTGGTAATTTTCAACAGTCCATGTTCTTGAGGGACAGTGAAACTAGTCAAAAGGTTTATAAGTTTTCAGGAAAAGGGCTCCACTGAGACAAAAAAAAAAATCTTAGCTACTTGAAACATATTTTAAAGCTTTTCAGCTCATTACTCAGAAGATGACTATACTGGCATCTGCAGGACTAGTTAATACTGATCTTCCATCTCTTTTAAATCTCATTTCATTTTACTTTTTAGCAAAAATCCATAGAAATTACTTGCAGTGGTAGTATGGTACCTTCCCTACAGTTTTTCTACAGTAATTCTCCATTTTTGAGGATACTTCAGTTTGGTTTTAGGATAAATTCCAGTATGGTAACATTTCTTCCTTTGCACTCTCGAGGTCATGGAGATGGAACTTCAGGCATTCAGCAGCCCAATTTCAACCCTCATCAGGCTTTTTCATGCAATAAATGAGAAGAGGAGATTTTTCTTCAGACAAAGTCGGTGTGGAGGCAGGAAACTGGGAGCATGCAGCTGCGGACAGAGCTGTGAGCGACTGTAAATTCAAAGCTCACATTTATCTTGCTGCAGAATGGAGTCACACAGCAATGATTTTTTCCCCACTTGCAGATGTCAAGATGAGATATGCCCATGAAAGCTTAATGCTCAAGCCTGACCCTGAATTTGTG
This sequence comes from Fulmarus glacialis, assembly GCF_000690835.1. Taxonomy (NCBI): domain Eukaryota; kingdom Metazoa; phylum Chordata; class Aves; order Procellariiformes; family Procellariidae; genus Fulmarus; species Fulmarus glacialis. The sequence goes on along the minus strand of NW_009202662.1, from coordinate 5,234 downwards.
AATAAAATGTAATGTCCAGAAGGATTTACAGCAGCATAGCAGAATTAGGAAGGCAATTAGCAAGCCTGTCTGTAGTGCATGCAGGCAATGGTGAGCAATCCGTTGTAGCTGCTCCTCTCTCTCTGCCCTAAACTTTTTTGCTATGGAAGGAGGAAAGTGTGCAAAGATATTAAAGTCTTTCTGCAAGGTGAGAAACCATGTGGTTACAAAAATGTGGTAAGAATAGGAAAAACTGGAACACTTTCATTACATTAAGCTAAACCAAGATAGAAAGTTTGTATTGCAAAGAGTGCTTCTCATAATGCATCTTTTTTTTCCAACAGCATAACACTTTCAGTTTGTTCTTAGACTATCCTTGATGGTTTCTAGTTGTTTCCAGTGATACAGGTGGATCTAGCAGCCACTGCAGGCTGTATTGTCTTTATCTGCTGGAGCACGGCACCCTCCTTGGTGAGAAATGCTCTTTACAGTACACTGTATTCTAGCAACCAAGACTTCTGACATCTCCATAAAAGAAATAGCTGGATAATGTTGTGGTATATACTGGAAATGTTTGCCTGGTGTAAACTGGTGCTGCTTCATTGCCTCAAGCAAGTTTTTCTCTTTTACAGGAGATGAATACTTGTACTTTCACACTACAAAGAGCCTCCAGACCCAATGACATGGTTAAATTTTGCACAACCAGCACTGAATTTCACCTTAAAAATAAAAAATGTCATAGTAGATGGGTGAGCTGCTAGAAAAATGTGACACTTGGTGAAAATCCAGTTGATTTGGTAACAGATTAAGATTGTCTAAACTTGTGGTAGTTCTGGCTACACAGAACTACTATGAATATTGCACAATGAGTCTAGGAAGTTTGGTATTTTCATTCAACTCAAATCTCTCCTACAGCATAAATTGATGGTGTATGAGCAATTGGCCTGACCTAATGCTGCAAAATGCTCACTTGAGATGATAGTTCAATTAAGTGCGTCAACTTGTCTTGTCTGATTTGTGCAAACATTCACACGGACAGGGCTTTGCTCACATTAATGTTCATGGTGGCTGCTGCTCTGACAAATCAGGGCACTTGTGAGACAGAAGGGACGATGGTTATTAGATGTCTTCCAGTATAAGGTCAGACTGCTCCACGTTCGCTCCATGCCTGGCTGCTCCTTTCTCTTCTCTCGCAGAAACCTCTTACCCAGAGACAGAACAGTCCAAGCAAACAGCAGCTCACAAACAACTCACCATCTCAAGTATGCACGGGCTTTTTACTGAACAGTTACCGACAACAAATACATCAATAAAAAAGTACATGTTCATTTGTGGATAACTCACAGGCAGAGAAAAGCTGGCCTTATGTGGCCTGGTAAATTGTTTGCAATGAATAATTCAACCAGTCAAAGTGCATTTGCTAATAAAAGAGAATGGGAAAGGAGATGCGCTAGCGGCAGCAATGTGTTGTCAAGCCAAGTTGAAAATGAAAGCAAGAAGTAGGGCACTTTGCTTCCTTCCCTCTCTCCCCTGCATTACTACCCAAGAAAGTTTAGACCCTTTGAAAGCCTAAGAGTTTTGCACTCTGGCAGGAGACTCCAGAAATAAAAGACAGGGCACCGTGTCATAACATTCCTTCCTTGGAATTCTGGAGTGTGCACAAATATATCATTTCTATGATTGCCCATTTCCACTGAGGTGGTGCCCACAGGCTCCGGTGAGGCTGGCTCACGCCGCATGAGGGACTGAGCAGCATCTCCCCCCAAAGCCGCTGAGGCTAAGGGTGACCGGTGAACACGGTGGCTGTGCACGCCAGCAACTGGTGAGACCTGCCCTCTCTGCAGCTGTCAAGTTTCAGCCCAGCAGTAGGATTATGCAAACACTAACTGATTTCAAACATGCTCCAGAGAAATTTAGGAGCAGCTGGTGATTAAGAGGATAGAATTATCACAACAGGTTTCTTACCGCCCTGCGTGACATTATCAGCTGGACGCAGCATGCTGCCCACCAGCTGAATCAGCCAAGGCTGTCATTAGCATCAGGGATGCTGCACGTTTTCGACCCAGTGCTGGTCAAGGTGCTGACTCCACTTGGAAATGAATATTAGCGAAACTGGCTGGGAATCTGCAGGACAGCATGCCTGGCCTGTGAAGAAAGCATTGTGGAAAGCTGACAGTTTTACAGAAAATCTTCCAGGCTTTTCTTTTCCCTCTCTTCAACTTTCACTTGAGCAGTAATGTTAGGATAATCAGATAATTCAGGGGACATTTCAGATAAGTCAGAAGGGACATTTCTGTGTGCGTGTTACATCTCAGACTCAAAATATGCAAAGAATAATCTTTGTGTATTCAATGTGCTGTACTGTCACCTTCCTTGTGACAACATGCTTCCACTGTGATGGCTCATGGTGCTGAGGGAGGTGGTGAGCTGCAGGGAATATTAGGACTATGTAACTGAGGAATGCTGCTATTTTCATCACACTTTGGACCATATGTGTTGAGAAGGATGATTTTGCTACACACACCTCTGCAATGGGAGTGTGATACGGGACAGACCTTGGTGTGGGACAGGAGTTCAGGCAGAGCCCTCTCCGTAGCTGATGGCTAGGTGTTTTTCCCTAGCTGAGCCTCAGTTGTCTTATCTGTTCTTTGGGCACAAGGGTATTAAGCTTGTTGGTAAAGTGTTTGAGATCCACTGGGGAAATCCCCTTGATAAGACAAGAGGTTATTATTAAAACATTTTAAATTCCTCCATGACTGTTTTCAAACTCTGCTTTGCAACATATTGGAAAAAATGTTTATTAATGCCTCTTTCTTCTCTTGGCTGCTCTGCCACAGCCCGGGGTGCTTGCTTTAATACTCTCCACCTCGTGCTCCAGTCTCCTGTAACCCACCACTGCAGTTCACTGTTACCTCTATACTCCACGGGCCACCTAACCATATGGATGTCTTAATTGTTCCTAGATGATCCTTGCTCCAGGGGGCACTAGAACAAAATATCGCTTGGGAAAAGACCTCTTCTCCTCCAGTTCTCATCCTGATACCTGGAGCAATTTTGTTCACCTTCCCCAGAGCAGAAACTCCTTTGCTGTGTTTCTTGCTGCCCCATTCCCGAATGCTGCAGCCCCTCTCACGGCTGATGATGCGTTTCAGCATGTGCGATCTCAGCTGGGTGGTAATACAGACTGCTGACTCTTTTGGGCAGAGGATGTATATATGTCTGTCCAATGAGTAATGCACTGTGTGCACAGCGGGGTATATTAATTCTTTATTTTACGAGGGCTGGCAGTGTTTGCTGACTTCCTCTCCTGCGGAGATGAGAGTGGAAGCAGCGTGCCTTCTCACCAGAGCCGGCCCTTGACCATCGCTGCTGTTTGTTATTCACACACCAGACACCAAGAGTAATGGTGGTTATTACGTTATTCAAGGGAAGGATACAGAAATTGCATTAAACAGAGTGTGGTGAAACAGTTCAACACGGGCAGCTTTCCTCAAATGCATCTTAAACATCTTAGTGCACTGCCGGGATGCCTAAAATGCTTCTGAATTTACTGTACGTATTTCTTTTCTTACGGGAGCCAGTCTTTTTTCTTGCAGGGCACAGGGATTGAAAGCACTTAAGAGCAACAAAAGGAGGCCAGTTCATTTGGTGAACACAGGTTGCTGTTGTGAGAGCCAGAAATAACAAACCACTTTTGAAACAGAATCGCAGTCAGAGGCAAGGAAAGGGACATCAGCTTTGCGTGCTACACGAGGCTGTCAATTTAACTGCCTCCAGGAGATGGGCAGCAGATCCTGGCTCATGCCTCGCAAGTGTCAGTGTCTCACCAGCCCCATTTGGGGCAATCCCTGACCTTGCCGCACGGGGCATGGTACCCAGCCCAGAGGACTCGGTTGCTCAGCTCCTTCCACCCATAGCATCCCATTTCCCCAGCTGCCTTTCCGCACTGCTGGTGCTCCCTGCAGACAGATGGGGATCAAGGTGATCTGCTGAAGTAAGATTTCAAACCTTGTTATGGTGCACTGGTTCTCAGTCAGGATTTACATATCTGCATGCTCATTGCTTGGCCTCTGCTTTCTCTGTCACCATCAAAATTAAGGGACCTGTGAGGGTGACAGCAAAGAAGAGAGCATTCAGCATCTATTATATTGGCTAAGGAAGAAAGCTATGGCAGGACAGCATATTCCCTCCAGGCCTGCAAAATATCATGTCCTTATTTGCCTTTGAAACAGCCCAGAGAAGTAGACTCTCCCCAGAGCATCAAAACTTATTGCCCCAAACTTGCAGTTCAGGAGAAGCTGCCGGCCTGAGCCACTTGCCTAACCTAAGCCTGAGGATAAGGCTGCTGCAAAAAGGCCGATTTGCACCAGGAATTGACAGGGACAGTGCAGCACCCCGACATCCAGCGCTTCCCCCCACCTGCATGTCAGCGGGGGGAGCAGGACGGCACCGGCTCACTGCAGTGGCGTGGGCTGCAGAGCTGACGTCCCACGGGTAAGCCCGTCATAGCCACGTGCCAGGACTGCCTGCAGGAGAAGTACACGGTGTTCCCCTGTTCCCGACACCACCTCTGCTCTGCTATTTCCTTCAACTAACCCCACGGCAATTTCCCAGCTGGAAGCAGCTCCCTCACACCCAGCCGCGTGTTCAGGACCGTTAGCGCCTAATGCTGTTCCTGATTTCTCCTCTGAACTTTCCCAGCTTTGTAGCCGATCAAATCTGAAAAGGATGCTTTTTGCAGAGATGCCCTCCTTCTCGCTGGCCCCGTCCCCACATCCACGAGCCGCGCCGGGGGCCGGGCACACGGGCTGCAGCGCGGGAGAGCACAGTTTGTCGGAGCTGCATGGCACTTGAGTGCTTACGAGCCGGGTGGAAAAAATGTTGAGCTGTGGGAAGCAATGATCTTTCAATAAGCACTGAAATGTGTACAGTCAGACATTTAAGAGCAGCCCTGGCAGAAAAACAAAGAGAAACTCTGGGTGAACTAATCCAAAACCAACAAAATAAGTTTTCCTTTGCCCCTCCTGGGTTAGAGCACTGCCTTTCCATAACATCAGCCTGTCTCGCTGTCTCTTTCTCACACGCACCCCATCTACTCCTGCCCAAAAACGTTCAGAAAAGAAAACAACTCTGCTGGGGGAACATTAATCCGCAGATTTTTCTGTACTGCAATGCAAGAGGAGAAAGAAGTGGCATGGGACGGCACACAGCACGGGGTAGGTCAGCCCGTGATGGCAGCTGAGGAGCAGCAGCAG
>NW_009202661.1:39237-39676 GCF_000690835.1 Fulmarus glacialis | reverse complement strand
GGGTGGGGAATGTGACCGCTGCGTTTGCAAAGGCCCGTTTCTCCTTCCCCCTTTTTTGTTCAAATTAAGGAGGGAATGATTTTTCGCGAGGGTCCTGCGCGGTGTTTCTGCCGTGGCTTTCACACGGCCATCTCTTCCCCCTAAAGAATGAGTCCTGCTGGTGAGCGGGGGAAATTGGTGGTTTTAAAGCGTAAATAAGATGTCATTTGTGCTGCAGGGGAGCATCGGGAGGTGCTTTTTCTCCTTCCCCCTTTTTTGTTCAAATTAAGGAGGGAATGATTTTTCGCGAGGGTCCTGCGCGGTGTTTCTGCCGTGGCTTTCACACGGCCATCTCTTCCCCCTAAAGAATGAGTCCTGCTGGTGAGCGGGGGAAATTGGTGGTTTTAAAGCGTAAATAAGATGTCATTTGTGCTGCAGGGGAGCATCGGGAGGTGCTTAT
>NW_009202661.1:27533-39192 GCF_000690835.1 Fulmarus glacialis | reverse complement strand
TTCAAACTCCTGCTCCAAATAACTTGCATAAAGAAGTGACGGTGTTTATTATAATCTTTAAAAACGTCAGCCCAGCAACACCCAGAGTTCCCACCGAAGGGGGACTGGGGTTCGGGGGGTGCTTGTTGCTCCAAGCAACCCAGCTGCTGTGTCCAAGACCAGGAGAATGGACCTGTTAGCACAAGGTTTTATTTCATTTCTAAATCTTTCTGTTATCCTTGCAGATAAAGTGGTATGGGTGAACAACTTGACAGGCTGTGTGCTCTGTTTTGGATTTTTCCTTGTTTTTCCTTTAACGTGCAGTAATACCCTAGTGAAGAACCATTAGTCAGAATAACATTTTCCAGCCTTCCTTTGTGTCAGTTGCAGCCAGTTTCTTCTCCTGTTTGGGTCCTTCTATGCAGCAACAGACAAAAGAAACATTAAAAATTAATCATTATATTCCTCAACAGTCTGTAGACTGAAGGGGTGGTTGCACGTAGTCTATTTTAAGTGGGTTTGAATTCAATTTTTTATGAAAGACATGGTTGTCTTAAAGAAAACAAACCCTAAATTAATACTTAAATGCTAAAAATTCTACATACTTCAAGTAGCTATCCTTAATCAACTTGTCCATATTAGGGGCCATTCTGAAGTTTATATAAATTTTTAAAATTTCTTCCTGGTGTTAACTAAAAAAAAAAAAAAATTTGTTAACATAAGGTAGTACTACTACAAAAAAAAAAAGTGAAAAGCAGTGAATGTTTTAGTTTAGCTGTAAGAGCAGAATTACACCAGTCGTTTTCTTTTTTAAGTTCTATGGCGTAAGTAGTTTGCCATCGTTCTGTGGGAGATTTCACATCCTGTAGGATTTCAGAAACTAAGCAAAATGCTCCTTAAACTGGAAGTAAATCCTAAGAATATTTGCGAAGTAAGAAAGTTTTGTTAGTCTTGAAAAAGATGTAAGTTTGGGGATGCAAATGTAGGTTTGTACCATTTCAGCAGCAAATCCGTGTGTTAGGCTATTTAAAGGAATTCCCTGGTCTGTGGGGTTTATCCGAACTGGGCCTTTGCTGGCTGCAGCCACCTGTAAATGCAGGGGCTGCTGCAGCCACATAGGACCACACCAGGGCAGAAACTTGCTGTGCAACAGCTTGCAGGTAGGTCAAGAGCCGGTGTGATTGCTTGCTGTACACTGATATTTCGGCAGAAATATCCCATGGGGAGTTCTTCCGGACTTGCATGCTCCGTGTAAGGAACCCGGAGGTGACTGATGTTACAAATAGGGCGGGTTATTGCTGATGCAGTGTGCGTTTGCCCTCCACTCTGCACTCCCCCCACCCCGAGATGAAGATCTGTATCTTAAAGCCTGATGTCAAATTTTGTTTAGTTTTCTGGATTTATTTGCATGGGACGTGAGTTGTTGGAAGAGGTTTTCTGGCTAGAAAACAGCTGACAAATGTGGAAAGTGTCTTAGCTTTCTCATGCTTCCTGAGTAATCCCAAAAGGAGTTTCACCCTCATGTAGTTTTCTTAAGATATTGGAACATTTCACTCTGTAAAAGGATAGGTACGGAAGTATTTCTGGCTCATCACTAATTTCCATAGCATGAAAGGGGGCAGATAGGTATCTCTGTTTTCCTTATTCATGTGTCCATATCATAACTTTTCTCTCTCTTTTTTTAGCATATGGAATAATTGAACCCTTTGACAAGTTTATGGAGCTGCCATCTCTCTGCTTGCTGTACTTTCCATTTCTGAGAGGAGAAAGTGGTGTATGGGATTAGAGGAAAATGCCTCGGACAAAGCAGATACATCCCAGAAATCTGAGAGGTATGTAGTGCTCAGCTGAGAAAGAAAAGCTCTTGGGAAACTCGGTTGCTGTTTCAATTATGAGGTTAAGGGAATATGTATTTAAGAAGTCTATTTTGATCCAAAAATAGTTTGCAAGCAAGTTTTAGGAGTCATCTGCGAGACAGCTCTAATTTTGAGAGAAATAAGTGGAATCTGTTCTTATTCCTGCAGTCTGTGTGCTTGACAGCATTCTTGGTATCCTCCAGCTTACAGCAATAACCAGCATGAACTTTGAAAATGCTAAGGAAGACATAGTTTCCTTACCAGAGAATTTACAGTTGAAATATACAGGGAGGTGGGAAATGCATGTAACACAGAAGCAGCATGAGATCTGACAGCGGGTAGTTGTTTTTCTTAGTAGTAATCAGTTTTGCTCGCTTTTGAGGGGATGAAACTCTCCTCCCATGCATGCCTCCCGATTATTTATCATCTCTGTCACCTACGCTACCTCGGGCATTGCTAGGTTTGACCTTGGTCTCCTCGCTGTCCTGCCTTCGCACAGTGGAATGGTAGCTCCTTGGCTGTGGAAAGGAGCAATCAGGCAAGCGACCTGCTCCACAAACTGGCAAGCTTGTATGTCCAGACGTTTCCTTGAACAAAGTCCCAGTGCACTTAACTGAGCCCGGGACTGGCAGATGAATGTGAGGAATCTGATCCTATGGTTATTTGTTACTGTCCTGGTAGAAGTGGCCCTGGAGGAATTAAATGAGAGGAAAAATAGAGGTCAGTTGATGAGCAGATATGTATGTTGAGGGAAAACACGCTTCCGTCCCCACCCTCGTACGCAGCTTTCGTGAGAACATGCTTCCACCTGCACCCTCACGTGTAGCTGTCATCAGCTTTTTTGATGTGAATTTTACAGTTGCAGTATGGAAGCATCCCTTCAGAGAATAAAAGCGATTACAAAACCACAAGTATCAACATAAAGTTTTAGGGGCAGGAACAGCATTTGAATCCGGTTTTAACTTTTTATGCCAAAACCCAACAAACATCTGCATATGTTTCAGTTAGTTTATAGTTGAGAGGCTCTGAAGTGCTAGTCTATACAGCTGTATCTTGAGACCTCGCATTTGCGGACTGTATCACCGCTACCACTAACAATTTCTGCTGGAGGAGACATTTTTGCAGTGTCTTTATTCAGGAAGGACTGAGCAGCATTGTTTGGTATGATGGATGAACCTCCATCGCAGATCAGGAATTTCACATTTAGGTGATGCCGTTTCCCCTTCTTGCTGAATGTGAAGCAATAAATTAGGACCTGATTTATAATATTGCTGCTCACCAAGTTGCTGACGTAGCTGAGCTTATGTTTTCCGATCAAATGTGAAAGTGATCTAATTTTAGTACTCTGTCTGATATCTACTCTTGTATTGCTTGAAACTTAAGAGGAGTTAAGTCTATTGGAAAGCTTTCTATTCACTTAAGTAAATGTGTTTAAAATAAATAATCTAATTAAACTCTTAATTATGTAAGAAATTAATTGCTTTTTTTTTTTTGCCTTGTGTAATTTCCCCAGTTATTTAGCTTTTATCGCCCCCTGTAATAGCAGTTTTCATCAGTTCCTCTTTTTCCACAACTAACGGAGTTCTTGAATGAGTTAAGATGGGTTCAATGTTGAGAAGGGAAATAGACGTATACAGTGAGCCCATAATTTGAAATGATATTGGAATGGTTAAATAATTGTTAAAACTACACAGGTGCTGCAAACTTCAACATGTCGTGAGCATATATTGCTACTATCATGGGTTATTAGAGGTGAAGTGATTTGAAAAATCAGTTTACTTCTCATTAGTTATGCCCTATTTCCATTTTTAGTCTAGATAATGAGGAAAACTGGATTTCAGTTTCTTTAGTCATTTTATCAGTCTCTGAGAACATTGCAGAAAATATTTGCTTAAACCCTCAGGTTTTGCTGGAACTTGAGGAGGCTGAAAGATTTCACAGGTTTGTTTTCTGACAGCTTATTTTTATGTATGCAAAGTTAGACCCATCTTAATTTGACACTCTTAACCATTAAAACTTTAAAAATGTGGTTTTTTTAACACTGTGGTTTAATCCATGGTAATTAGTACCGATGATAACTAAATCTGCAAAAACAGTAAATGTCTGTGGTCGAAGGTAAAACTCTGCAAACTCTTATGTTTTATAACTTTTGGAAGACAAAGCTGTAAGATTAAGTAACCTGTATTTTTAGGTTAAAAGGTATTTTTAAATTGTCTAAACCTGATTGTCACCTTTTGTACTATGTACAAAGAACACTCCATGCCCTTACCTGGCTTCTCGCTCCCTTGTCCCAACTCCTCTCATTGCCCCCCAGCAATCAGATCACCAACAGCTTTAGCTGGACTTGTCCAGAGCCCATCAATGTTTAACTTTTTTGAGAGATCACTGTTGAACAACCCTTGATACTCTCTATCCTGTTGTGCATCCTGGGTTGCACTTGCAGTCCAAGTCAGCCTGGAGAATAAACAACCAAGTCCAAGAACTAAAGTATTTTCCCCTAAAAAAAAACCCAACACAATCCCTCTCTCCCTCCCCACAAAAAAACCACACAGAAAAAACCCCACCGTAAACACCCCCACACACACGCTCCCATTAGTTAATTTGAGGTTTGCTACAGCATAGGAATAAGTTATGAAGGTTTTAATATTGCCTGTGTTTACTGTAAGCAACCTTATTGTCTGGGGAAAATGAAGTAGCGTTGTTTAATATAGAGAGCTAAATTGAAGATTTTGGCAGGAAACCTTAAGGCTCTTCTTTTTGTGACATGGCTTGATGTTACTCATTTTGTATACTGCTAAGAGAGCTGACAGCCTTTGGCAGATTAGCAGTGGTCCTAAAGTATCAGGATCAGTGAAGATCAAATTTATTTTTTGTGGGGTTTTTTTTTGTGTGCTGAGGTCCTCTCCGCTCTCCCCCTTCTTGGCTTTCACTGTCTGTTTATAGATGAGTCAATTTAGTGCTATACTAACCTGATTTTACAGCAGGGAAAAAAAAACCCTGTATCGAAAGGACAGGATATGGGAAGCATTATTTTGCAAATAAAAATAAAAAAAAAAATCAGTTGGCCGTTTGTTTTCATGACTATATGTTAGTGACATGGTTTTAATGCCTGACTGCAGCTGAATGAGCATGTTGTATCTGAAGGGTACCAATAAGGCATCTGCTGTGCTGCGCTCGTTTCGTGATGTTGTTTTGTCACATCAGCCTTCCCTGCTCCTCACTGCAAATGCGTTCTTACGCGAAAAATGTTACCATCACTGGTGGACTGCTTTGGTAAAAGGAGTTGTGCACAGTGTCAGACTTAGTCTTCGGACTAACTTAATAGTTGTGGTCATCCCCAGCAGTAGGGATGAGTGTCTAAAATTTGAGAGAAATTACAGTTTTGCAATTAACTGCAAAAGGATATGGATTGGATGCATGCAGATTCTGGAAAATGCTTAGTAGTTTCAAAGGCGAAGGCCAAAGGCATGCCTAGGAAAAGCCTGGCATGGGTTACCTGTCAGGTAAGTAACTGGAAGTGAGTTTATAAGCAGGTGTTCCTGATGTTGTCTTAGTCTCTTAAATATTGAAGATGCATATCATGTTGCTAATCAAAAGCATCATCACTCCCCCTCCAGAAAATAAGCGTGCTGCAAAAGAGGAAAATATCTGTCTTATTCAGATATCCAGAGGTCGTCTTTTCTTAATTTGCTTTATTTGTTGCGTGAAGTTTTAGCTCACTAAAACTAACGAAAAGACTACTTCGCATGCGGTTACACCCTATATTTACATGGCCAATTGATACACAGGTGTAACAAAACATTTCATAGAAGCTGTAACGTATTCCCAGAAGTACAGTTCCATTAGAGAATCATGCTTTTAACAGGGCTGAGTGGGCTTGGTTTGTTGTCAGATGGTTGTGAGGATATAGAAGGAAAAACAACTCATGTTTTTGTTTACTTGGAAGTACCCAGTTGCAGAGTTTAAAATGAAAACTTATTTATTACGTGTACAGTGTTTTTAGCACAGTGCTCTGATTCACCAGCACAAAACTGTAACAGAAATATTTTGAACTATGTCTCTTTCTAGATAAGCTTTCTGTTATTTTTAAGAAGACAAGTTGTTGCTGTTTCTGTTTTTCCTTCTCAATCAAATATTTCTATTTGAAACAAATGGTGGACAGGCCCATAAAGTTCAACAGCCATCTCCAAATCTTTATCACTTTGCATTTGATAAGGAAATGCAAGTATAACATGAATGGCTTTGCTCAATAGCTTGATAGCTTTACAGTAATCTGAAAAGCGTGCTTAGGTTTGCTGGAAAGCTGGACACATTCTGGGCCTTACGATGTCCAGAAGAGCTAGGCATCTACTACATCTTAAGTGTGATTTAGCAAAGGCTCTTTGAGTTGGTTTAAAATTGTAATGTGCTTTCAGTACTGAAGTAGGCCTGTCTACACTGAAAGCTGACAGGTTGATATTTCTTATTAGTGTTTGGTCATGTTGTCTATAAAACTTGAGAATCGATTGGTGTGCTGTGCTTTAGTTCATGATTTGCATTAAATGACTTAAAAAACCAGAAGCACTGAGGTTTCTCAAGGCTCACTTCTGTAACTTGTGCTTGCTTGGTTCAAAAGAAATGTGAAAGCACAACTTTTGACTTTTGGGTCTTGGTATTGTTTCCGAGACAAAAATAATGCTCCACTTCAGGGTATTTGATGATCAACATGGGCTGTTGATGCAGTATTGGTACATCAGAAGTGCTAGTGGTCTGCCCTCTGTGGCATGCCTGCGGACGTCTGTAAAGATGCTGTATATGTGTCTTGCTTAAATTTCTGGAGCATGTGTGAGACACAAGTGGAACAAGAAGTCAGAGTTTTGACTTGGTGAGTTTATTATAGAAATATCCCTTGATTTGGCAGAATTTCTTGTTTCTGTATATCAGATTGTTTTGTATAATTTCTTCTGCAAACCAAATTTCAACCAAAAACCTCCCTTATGAAGGTAGAGAGAATGCATGGCTCTGTTGGTGTATCATCAGCTGGAGAACCAGCAGATCCACCTGTAATGCAATGAATAGACCAGATCTCTTGTAGACCACAGAAGTACTCTCCCTGTGCCTCCTATTTCTCATCTGGGATGTGGAATCATAATGTTTCTCTTTTTCTGTTTGTTTTTGTTCTACTTGTTTAGAGTGTAAGATCTTTAGGCTGGTTTTTACGGTGTGTATGGTCCAACATCTTGCACATTAGAGATCATCTTGGCTGCAGCCCTTAGATTTTATTGTAATGTGAATAATGTCTATATTTACATGTGAAAAGCTGTCTAAAATACTCTGCAGTGTAAGAAAGGCTGGATTTAAAGCTATAATTTGCCGCCCATCACCCGTCCTGTTCCTGTCTCGGTGTTCCGTGTCCCTAAATTTGATCGTATGTTTTCAATAGGGTCCAGTCCTATTCACTGCACAGGATGGTTGGGACTTAATGTCAGTGGCCACAGGTGATGGACAAAAGCCTGTTGAGAGTGGATTGCAAGAGGGGAAAGAACAGTAGGGCAGATAACACTGTTCAGTTCTGCCTTGAGACAACTGCGTTTAATTCCTGCCTCTGCCACTGAGTTTCTTGTGTGAGACTGAGCGATTCCGTTACACCAAACCTTTGCAGCCAGCTGCTAATTGTGTGTGCTGCATTTTGCCTGAGTTGAGATGCCCAGGCACAAATTCTGAGTTTTTGCAACTGCAGTCGGTCCACTATGGCTACAGTCTGGATGCAAAACACTGCAAAAGTGCTAAGTACCTTTAAAAAAAATTTAAAAAATCAAGGTCTAGGTGACTAAAGTTGAAGCTCCAGGATTAGCCAACACTTTTGGCAAATCTTTTAATCTCTCTATGCCTCTGTTTTCTGCCTGTAAATTGGAGATACCAGTACCACGTCAGCTTCTAAGGACTCAGAAGATAAAATTGTTAGTGTTGTGAAGCAGACACTTGGTGGCTAAATAATGGAAAAGATGATGATGAAACTGGTAGTAAACAGAGCCAAGCAGTGAGCACAGCCCATTTTGCGCACTGGCTTAGTTTGCGTAAACACCCTTGCTTTTGGCATTCTCCAACTTCTTGCTGCTTCGCTTCACAATCTTAACATTTAAAAGGTATTCTTAAAGGTTACTTCCTAGCTTTTAAAATACCAAACTAAAAACCCAAGAAATTCCACCGTATTGAACCACAATGCTTCTCATATGAATCATCGATGTGTTGGGACCTCAGACTGCAACGCAGGCTTTTGCTGCGTGAGCCGTGCAGCATGCTGACGTACCCCGCGTGGACCAGGCGCTGGAGAGCGGAGAAAGAAATCGCTCCCATCGGTGAGTGTTGATCACCATGTTGCAGAGTTTCAAGCTGTTGCTGAGAAAGCCCCTGCAGCCAGGAGGGAATACTCGCTGCAGGAGAAGTCTGTAGAGAGGAACATCTTTAATGTCATCGTTTCCCAGTTGGTTTCGAGTCTGGTTTAAGCCATTGCCGCTGGAGGAAGAGGAGGAGGAGGAGGAAGTGAAGTAATCCTGCCTTCCCCTACCCCAGATGCTTGTTCCCCATGTTGTGTTGCCCTCCTCGCTCGTGTGTTGGCTGGCCCCGCAGTGGAAGAAGTAGTGGCACCCAGAGTGAGTTATGCTAGCATCACGGGCGGGGAGTAATTTTTGTGCTGGGTTGTTGGTTCCCTGATGCTGTACACCCCACTGCTGCTGGAGCAGGTGGCGGTGGCAGCCTGGGAGGGACAGCGCAGAGGCAGGGTTGTCTTGAGCCTCTTCCTTCAACTCATTATGAAACTATGTCGGAAATCTCTAATTGCCATGTGTAAGCAGCAGGATTTTTGAGCTTCTTTAATTGTCCAAAGACAGGTATAGATTTTCATAAGGATAACAAAAGGTATGTTCCTTATTTCTGGTTTCTTTGCTTTTCTGTCAAGAACCCCCCTTCTGTTGACAAATTTCAAAACTGGGAAGTGATGGAGGTTCTTAATGGATGACTTTAAGAACAAAACACTCCCTCTAAAATTTGGCGTAGAACTTTCATTCAGAATGAACAAAATTTGGCTAAGATTTAAGCAATTAAAAAGAGGTCCAGAAAACCAAACTTGATTGTAGCTGGCACTGTCAGCTTTGAATATGTATTTATAGATTTCTGCATATGCACACTGAATATTAGGAAAAGAAAATGGGGATAATGCAAAGAGAGTCTGCTGGATACAGACAGCGGCAAAAATAGGTGCTTTCAGAGGGAGTTAAAATAACATGAAGAAGAGGGATAAAAGAATGGTATTCCAGCTCACAGGATTGCAAAGAAATACCTGCGAGAATGTTGATGAAAGAAAAAGAATGGAGGAAAGAGCTTAGTTCTGTTCTCTTGATAGTAGAAAACAACAAATTGTATTTTTTATGGAACATAAAATCATTGTAATTGCAGTTAGAATCAGGCTCGAGCTGGAAGAAATTGGTGAAGGGCAAGGTTAAAAAAAACTGAATTCATACAGAAACGAAAAAACCAGCAATGAACTGGGGCTTGAAAGCTATGTATAAGCCAGTTAGATTTCTTTCAGAATACAGTGAAGTGGAAACAGTGCAGACCTGTAATTCTGCCTCACCTTTACATCCTGTATCTTCTTTATTGCTAATTGAGCATGGAGTAAGAAATGCTACAGAATTTGGCATTTGCTGAAGCATGAACTCCAGTGTGTTAGGAAGGTCATGAAAAAAATCGTAGCTGTGAAAAGAGAAACAAAAAGTAAGCTTTCAGCAGGTGCTCTTTCAAACATTTATATTAAAGCAGGCAGTTGGCTCTGGGATAAAACTGAGTCCAGTCTTTTGAGCCCAGGAACAATTACATTTTGTAGGAGTCCAGCTTTCTTGTGAGCATTTAGAAGAATACAACTTGTTGGTTGGTTGGCTGGTTTTTTTAAACCCTTGCATTTCAGAATAGATTTTGGTTTGCTGTGAGTGTATGTGTAAGGTGTGTAAGGTATGTAGGTAGCTGTTTTAATGGGAGGGGGGGGTGTGTATGTGTCAGTGTGTGTGAAATTACTTAAAAAACAAACAAACAAAAAACCCAACAGCCACTTCCAATATGTAGCCATTAGAAATTAACATGTAAATAGCAAAATCCTGGATAGGCTCGAGAAGCTTGGGTAAGAGAGCCTCCTCGCAGGTTTATGGTCGTCTACATTTTAAATGGCTGTTATGAAAAAGGCTTATGGTCTCATGTTTTTCTTAATTGACTTTTTACTGCTTTAAAACAATGCAAGTTTCTCTGTTGACACTCCTGTCAGTATTTTCAAACTTTGAAAGCATCAGTCCACTAGACTTCGCAGTTGTGGGCTGTGTTACGGCACAGTCTTACATCTAGTCCAATAAACTTTCCAAGAGCATTGTTACCATTTAAAAATATCTTGTTGCAATGAATTCTCTTTAATAAAAAAGATACCAAAGGAATTTGCAGCATGGTACTGTTTCCTTCACACTTGCATTGTGCCCATGTTATGATGCTTGAAAGGGTTTGTGTGATAAATACTTACCTGCTGCTCCAGGCGAGGATTCTTGGGCTGTGGAAGAATTCCCGGTCCTTGGCAGGGTGGACAGGCATGCAGGACCTTGGTCAGGGAGCTCAGTATCAACACACAGTCTGCATGTTATGGGGTAGTGTCTGTTTGACCTAACACTTTGCAAAATTGCTGAAGAAGTGAAAACTATTTTTTTCTAACCACAGGCAGTCGTTATCACCGAAACAGTCACCCTGTAGCCCACCTTGATGTACTTGGGAAGCTTAGAGAAAGACTCGTTTTAGAGGTTATGTTTTGGTTTGGTTTTTAATCCTGAAATTACTCCCTTTCGTGGCATGTATTTGAGCTTCTTCTTATGATCAGACAATTTGATTTCAAATTGCAAACTGCTGTAAATATTTATGTTGGAAAACGTAAAGGAGACTTCCTAGAGCTATGCATTTCCTGAGAGCTAGTTATACCAGTATGTATTTCCTAGACTTGTTCATTCCTTGGTATGTTGGACTTCTGTAGTAAGCATTTTAGTTCATAATGGCTTATGAGATTATGGGGAGAGAAACTTAGGCTCTTACTCAGTTGGAAAAGTAAGATTTTCCTTGCTATGTTAAAACAGATGAATAAACTGGACTTTAAATTTCCAAATTAGATGAGTTGGGCAAAGTGCAGTCTTTCCCTCCACTTGTTTAAATGTATCGTAAGTCAGAATATTTACATTAAGAAGAAGAGGGGTGAAAAACCCCCTACGGCAGATGTTTGGAGCCTTTCGTGACGCATTTGTGGGGGAAGTGGTGAAGCTCGAGTTCAGTAGGAGAGGCAGTACTGTTTGTTTTTATACAAAAGCTTTTTAAATGCCCTTAAAGCTTCTCTCAGAATGAGACTGCTTGGAGAATATGCTGACTTAGCGATTCCCGTATGACCTTTGGTGGCAGACTAAGGAAGAAATGTCTTTGTAACGATCCAGAGGTTGTGAAATGCGGAAGGAGGATTTTTGTTAAGGCAAAGTTGAAAAAGTCTGTGTACTTGAAAATTTCATCTTTGACTTAAGACTTTTTTGATACTCATATAATTGCATCTGGTTAATGCGGTAAACTGGATTTATCATCTTTGATTACTAGAAGAAGCAGCGAGTAGAGAATGCATGTTTGTATGTTAAATACCCTGTGAACTTTTTTCCCCCTGAATTCCCATGTGTTTAAAAGATAAGTTCCCACCAAGTCCCCTTTGCAAACCCTGGGGCAGACCTCCTGGGCTGAAATCGCGACAGGTTTGGAACGAGCTGCGAGGAGGAAAAGCAGCGGGT
>NW_009202661.1:0-27502 GCF_000690835.1 Fulmarus glacialis | reverse complement strand
GGAGCCTGTGGCATAGCGTCGCTACAAAACAACTGTGTGTGTATTCCTAGTTACCTATGAAATATGTGGCTTACGCCCTGCCAGCGGTGGTAGTCATGGAATATCCAGAGCACACCACATGATTTCCTCTGATTTTTGGCCTAATTTCGGGGGGTGGGGAGGAGGGTTAGTTAATGTTGAATGGCATTGTTTTTAACTACTGAGCTCTCTTAAGTCAGCTGGGAGATTGCATGCTTGTTCTTACCCTAAAGGTTGCAATGCAGACACAATACGGAGCCACGAAAAAGAAAGAAGTGTTTAGAAATGGCACTTAAAATATAATTTCTGTGGTGGTTTTGCTATTCCGTTACGTATAAGGAATCTCTGGCTGCTGTGCTTTTTGAAGAGGAGTGCATGTCTCTTAGACAGTAGATGTACAGATTTTACCTTTCTCCCTGCTTCAGGATTTCTTACAGAAGCAAGTATTTTTGTCCCAGATCTATGAAGGAAACACAATAGTGTATGTATTAATTGTGTTTAAAATATTTCACTCTACAATTTTTATTAGCAAAATACCTAATATGCCAAAATGTTCCTGTAATTCTCAGTTGTCAAGAGGTAGAGCTAAGTATGTATGTTGTAATAGTTTAATGCCTTGAATCTTAAAAGAGAATTGCCTTCTTCAGTATAAGGGCAATGCTTTTGTGGCTAAGAGGCAGATTAGGAACTGTGAAAATACTAAACTTTATTACGGGGATGATTTAATAATTTTCAAACAAATCTTTATGTAGTGTACCCAGCAGACTTGCTGAATTTGTCTCAAGTATTGCATGCATTTGTTAGGGGGGTGGGATAATACCCTTTTTCATGATGATAATTGATGGAACATTTAATTATGTTTTTTCCTAGTGTTTTTTCTTTCTTCTAAACAAAGTATATTTCTGTGCCAATAAAATCTTACATTTATTTTAGAACACTGTGTATATATGTTATGTCCAGGTATATGTGTCCATTAGCACGTTTCAAAGTAGTGTTTTCTTTATGTGCTTTTTCCTTTTTTTCCTTAGAGTTCTAGAATATAACCTGAAACAGTGATGTAACTTCTGGAGATACCAGAGGAATTGCTGTTCTGGTACAGGATGATTTTGCTTTTGTCAGACTTGTGAAATGCAGTTTGTCTTCAGTATCTCTTCAGCAAGGTTTGGTACCAGGATTGCTGTTCAAGTACGTGAAATCCATTGCCGCAGTGGTAGAAAGCAAGCCAGTTTTTGTTGTTTGGCTGCTAAATGCAGATCTGCTTCCCTGTTGAAACGGTCAATCTTCCCTCTCTTAGGCTCGTTAATTAGGCTAGTTGTTAGGCTTGCTCAGAAGCCCTGCAGTCTTAACAGTTTACGGTTTTCTGAAGCTTTCAGTTGTCTTGGTGTGTCATCTACAGATGCAAGAGTACTGTCAGGGTAAACTCTGAAATTCTCTGGTGGAGCAGGTTGGGATCTCCTGCTTGGGGCTTTTGCCGGTGGGATTCCATATCCTAGAGTGAGCGGGCACCATAGGCAGATCGGGGCACGTCCCAGAGCTCGTGGGAAGTTTCCACAGGCATCCAGGTGGGATATGGCGTCGGCACAAAACAGGTTTTAATTATTAATGGTTTTCCAGTATCTTATGGCTGGCTTCTATCATGCCTTTTCAAAAATAAATGAATAGCGCATTCCTCTTTAAGACTATCAGTTTAACGTTTTTTCTTCACAACTTTTTTTTTTTGCAAGTGGTGTTTCTCTATTTTTTTTCTTCCTCTGTGCTTTTTCTCTTCTCTTATTCTTTTTCTCCAGAGTGACTTCCAGTTCTCCCTATCTATGGATATTGCTTCTCTACCATTCTGCCTGCTAATGTAGATATAACCAACCGTCTAGTGGGCATCTAGGAAACAGGCAAATTCATACTGTCGTCTTATTCCTCTCTGATTTTGCCTCCTGTTCTTAAGCCTCACAAACCTTTGATATTCCTAACATCTTACATGCTTCAATTTGCTCCCTGAACAAAGTTGTAGGTACTACAAGACATTTCTATTGAAGCGACCCGGAGTTTACATGACAAGGACTTAAAAAATACAGTTAAAGTATGTTCTTCAGGAATAACATCTTTACAGTGCTTTCAGAAAGCAGAACAAGAAATTGGCTATAGAGAAGCATGGTGTATTAAGAATCAAGGTTCAGAGATTTCAAGAATGTGATATCTGTAACATGCTGAGGAAGCAATGCCAAGTAATGGATTTTCAGTATACCTGAAAACTGACCCCATTATTTTAGGCACTATTTCTACAAACAGCGTCTCCAAGATGAAAGAGCAAGTGTGTGTATGGTTGCATTTCTCATAGGTCTGTATAAACATGTTTAGGACTGTTTGGAAGAGCAAAAAAAGAGTTAATATTGAAATATTTTCCTGACTTTTACAGTAATTTTTGTACTTTTTTTTTCCTTCTTTTTTTGGGGGGGCGGGTAAAAGTTCTTGACTTCCCCATTCTGTAGGAGATTCATATACTAGCAGCTTTTCTTTTGGATGCTCAGTCTCCATGGTTTAGTAAAAAGCTGACCAGATTCGCACAGTAGAACTCTCCTGTTCACGATCAAAAGGAACTTCAGTAGAGAGACTGTGTGATGAGCAGGCTGGCGTGCTCCACGTGCCTCACAGCCTCCTCTCCTGTGTCTGTTTGTAGCATCGAAGGTAAAAGATAGATTGAACCTGTTGAGGTATTTTCCTGTGGACCTTAGTCTGTCACCTGCGGTGAGGTATTAAAAGCTTATAAATGCAGCTTGTGAATTTCTGATTTTCAATTTGGCTGGGAAATCACAATTTGCACAGCATAGCCGGCAGCAGTCCTAGCTCACCGGTGTTGGCCTTCTGTAGTTGGATGTATTAATTATAAAAAGCTATTTAAAAATACCTAGAAACAGGGAGGATTCTGAACGTTAATGTCTTATTGGTGGAAAATAATGGCCTGAAAAGGATGTAGTGGTCAGTGTTTTCCAGAGCTGAAAGTTTCTGGTTAACCACGTATTTCTGCAAGGGCATTCAGAAATTTGAAATGCTTTAAAATCTACTGATGCGAGGAAAAGCGGCAGAGGAGACAAAGCCTGTTTTTAAGCTAACAGAAAGGGTTAATGTAGATGCACAATTATGTACTAGTTACCTGCAAGTTAATTTCAATCTCACATTTCTAGTAAACACTGATGTAAAAATGTCTCTTGAGCCAATGTTATAACTAATCAGCTTTTTCTCCAAGAGGCTTTAAAAACACAGTTTTGGCAACAGTAACTAAGACGTTATTTTACAGAAGAACCCCCTGTAAATGGAAAGAAAGCTGGTAATCAGTTTTGATTAACGGATCAGCATTCTGTTATTTAAATGTTTATGTCCTGATTAGCATGTATGCTGCATTTAAATATGCAATTTTATGTAGCAAAATTTGAGGCATGGAGAATGCAGATAATGTTTCAGATGCTAAAGGCTGGGGATGTGAGGTAAAAAACATGCAGGAGATGCTCCCACCTCCCTCAGCCTTGTAAAGTGATACCTACGTGACTGATATTTTCACTTAGTTGTGGGATTATGGGGTTTCTTAATCAGATATGGGTAAAGGAAAAAGTGTGGGGAGGGTTTGGTTTTATTTTGTTTGGGGTTTTTTGCAAATTCTACTTAGTCTACAACAGACTTAAATTAAGTTTTAACTGAAATATTAAGGCTTTTGTTCATGAACTAAGTGTCTCCTGCTCCTCATTTTTTTAAAGACAAAGTTGAGCACGTACAAAAGTTTGTGAGATTTTTCTGGATTATTTTAAGAATTGCCAATTTATGATAGCATCTGATCATTTAAATCTGCATTTCCATTGTGATATTTGCTTCATATACGTGTGCAGAATAGTTGCTATTTCTTATGTTGTTCATAATGTTTTATTTTTTTCATGTAAAAGCACTGATTCTGATAACAGTTGTTAGGTACCAGAATATAGTGGTTTGCTTTGCCAACTCACTTCTGCTGCAAAGTTGAGACTTTTGGCCAAAAGAGCATGCACATCTTTCTGGGTTGCAGATCCTGGCTTTATGAAAAACTGACTGATTCAACAGAAAGGTTGGCCTGCCACGTAAGCACACCATAAAAAACGAGCATCTGACAGCTCTGTGGCTAAAGTAGTGGATCTGACACAGGCATATGGAAAATTCATGCAACGGGGATACTGTATCAAAACAATTTCTGTAGAGAGGCAAAACCTAATCCTTTCCCTCCCTTCCTCCCTCCTTTGCTTTCCCATGACTCTCTGTTTTTACGTTGTTTGCTTCTCACCTTTTGCCTTTTGAATGATTCCTCTTTAAAAATCGGCATCTTACACGAGGATTGAACAGTTCCTCAAAGAATTTTTAGGTAGAACGATTGAACTTTGAAGGGGAATATTCACATGGAGATAACATCATGAAGGTGGGACGCTTTTGAAAAGCCATGGGTCCTCTTCCAGTTAACGTGACTGTCCAAAAGGAGAGACAACATACTGCGCTCATGTGTTGGAAAGGGAATACCTGCGCAGGATAATTTGACTCTCTTTCTTCCAAAGGAAACTCGATATTATTTCTGGGCCATCTGATGACACAAACGTTTTCCCCCCTCTACCCGGTATATTTTTGTGGCATTAGTTTTGATATCCTCTGCAAGGTTTTGTATTAGTCTTCTACCTGGGCTTGTAGAGCAAAGACTTCTGTTTACACAGAAGGGCTTCTGTTGTTGTTGAACTGGCAGAGGTTTTGAGAACTGTGAAGGGATAGGAAGTAAACATAGGCAAGCAACAGATAGAACAATCACCCTTCTCTCATAGCAAGCAAGTCTGTAACTGATCTTGCTGGCTTATTTTGGTTTGCATTTTCTTTTTTTTTTTTCTCCCCTCCTGCCTCAAATGTTTTTAAAACTATTAGACATAAGCAGTACCAAGCCCAAGTAATTCACAATTGTCAGTTTTTCTGCATAGGTAATACCCAAGCTACTCACTGCTCTGTGTTTTTACTATTGCATTGGTGTTGGAGTACCATTCATGCAGCCAGTTTTCGTCTCTCTCTGCTAGAAGAAAAATGAAGAAAATAGCTGGAACTGACTTAGGCATTCATCCTGTCATTTTTCTCTATCCTCCTTGAAGTCATCCAAAATCAAAACAATTCAATAGTAACATTTTTCACCAACTGTCATTGGGGCTTCTGTATTTTTTGTTGCACTTCTTTCAACAGACCTTTCAAAATAAGGTACTGCTGTTACAACTACCACAAAGTCAAGAACCAGAGGCACAGAGGATTAAGAGGCAGCTTCACCAAGGTGTGTAGGCACCTACTCTCTACTAAAGCCTGAGGAACTATTGCGCCCAAAGCCCTTGCTGAATCAGGCCCTGGAACGGTCGTTTAGCGTCATGCTGGGGGATGAAGCCAGGTCATTCCTGGCTGCCCTGGGTAGCAGTGGTCACAGCTGACCCAGTGTTTTCCAACAACTCTCTTCTAAAATTTTTGAGCTGTGTGGCTCTCTTCACAAGACTTCCTCCTCTCCCTCCCCTCCCAGCATATACTTGTGCCTAGCGCTACAGGGTGTAGATTAATGAGATATAGATGTGTTTGTCCAGGGGCCTGTTGCCTTGCTGCACCAGCGGGACACGACTCTGAACGGCATCACCGGTTCCAGGAGCTGCCCAGTCTGCTCTTCCCTCTTACGAGTTTCATCTGAGGGAAGCTCTCTGTGGTGAATGAATTATTGAAATGAAGTGCCTGAAGATACAGTTAGACTTTCCTTCATCCTGAGACATAATTAACAGCTGGATGTCTCACCGCTGAGAATTAATTCCCTTCGGTAGTGGCCAAGCCCTCCTCTGTGTCCCTGCAACTACATTTGTGTGTCTTCAGTTCAGCTGGGCTGTTGCAATGAATATGGCAGACATGCCTCTGAATATGCAGATCCGTGTGTAAGGCGAGCCTGTGCAGTGGACTAGGGCTCACACTCCTTAATTTCTGAAGCAGTAGCCTAGCAGGTTCAGGGAGGCTAGTACAGTAGTGGTATACAGGCTGTGGATTTCTGCTCTGGCTGCACCCTCCATGAAGCAGCTGACTTCGTGCCTGGGGAACCACACTAGCCTAGGAACCACAAAACATGAATCACGGGGATTAGAGCCTCATGGCAAGATACAGGGAATAGACTTCTGGCTGTCTAAAGGTTGGAAAAGCTATTCTCCATCACTGTTGCCATCTTTGTGCCCAGGAGTGCTGAGGAACTTGGCATGACGCTGCGTGGTGGAAGTCGACGTGGGTTTATCCTTTATGTGTGCCTGCGTGAGAAAAGTGTTTGGTAAGCAAATTTTAAAACGCCTGGTTTGCTCCTTCTGCTTCATATGCAAATCCCACCGTGGGAATTGCATATATGCTTACTTAGCATTTTAAAGTTGTAGAAGGCTAATGATGCTGCAGCGTGAGTGCGTGAAGCCATGCTGTAGCTTTTTGTGTCGTATCACTGACCAGGTGTGTGCAAACCATCCAGGAGTCTGCTGACGGGTGGAGGCAGGGGCTGTCACTCTCCCGGCGCATTGCTCCTTTGCTCCCCTGGTAAAGCTCTGCCTGATACACATACTGCTTTGTTTATTTTGGTGCTCTTACAAACTATACTAAATAATTTTTATAGTAACAACATTGACTTTTAAGCAAAAAATCCACTGGAAAAAAAGATGAGTTTTTTCCAGAGATTAATCCAGTCACCCCACCCATTTTCTCTCTTCAGAAACTGGAGCCCAGGAATTGCTACAGAAACGTTCTTCCAGGTCACAGTGGTTGCTTCATCCCCTTCCTATTAACCGTGCTGCTGTGGTGGTGAGGAAGTACAGCAATGCTCTGAAGCTCAGTGTATACAAAATCTTCCATACAGTCAACAAAAAACCTATTCGTTTGCAGTTAAGTTCCCCAAGGAAAACTTTGTCCGCACCTGTCTGTAACTGACACTAATGTTGGAGCATGCAGTTGAAAGGAAGAGGGGGGTAAATATTCCGGCTGAGTCATCTTTGCTTCTTCCTGGCTTTCCCTTTCCATTCATTCTTAATGCCCATGGAAATATTTTTTTTCTTACAGGTTGTTTTATTTGCTTTTCTTTTTTTTTTCCCCCAAGAAAAATTATATACAGATTATATAAATTATGTACAGAGTGTCTTACCTTAAAAACTAGATTAAAAGAACATATTTATGCAACTAGGACAAGAACTGGGAATTAGAAGAGCGGATTTGTGGCTTTTCATTCAATATTGATTCATTTTATTCATATATGTACTCCTGTCCTGTATTGAGCTCAGGCTTTTACTTTTCAGAAAAAGAGAAGCATGTACTCATGTCAAGAGCATAATACCTAGTTATTTTCAGCAGGTGCTTAAACACAATTGTAAATTCCAGCTTATAGCTGAGCAATTCACCCTCTACCCCCTGTATGTAAATTTGTAGCGGAGGACACAGTGAGGGGTTTGAGTGTATAACTGATACCTTTTTTTCAGTGTGGAATTCCCATTGAGAGGCCAGGCCTAAAAATACCAAATGTTTCCACAAACAATTCCTGTGCTCGTGTTGAGTAATACAGCTACAACCAAGGAGAGAGCTTCTGCTGACAATTTCCCAAAGGAATGCAGGAGTCCAAGCTGAGCTAGTTTATGTATAGTTTTTATTATTGGTCATATGCTCTTACCAGAATTCCAGATGTGCTTGAATCATGAAGCAGATTAATGACACAAAATGACTGTGGCTGCAGGATGAAGGTTTCTTTTGTGTGCCACAGAGGATATGGTAACTTCCAGTTAATGACTTCAAAATATTTTACAGAATGCAAATGAGCAAGTTAAGGCATGTAAACAAAAGTTGTCAAACTTCTTTTCAAGGTAAGCGTTTGAATTACATGCTATTGAAATGTGTGACTTGATTAAAAGAAGTAATTTTGTATCACTGCTGGCTTTTTCCAATGGAGTGTTTCAATAAATAAATATTTTAAAAAAACCTCTCAAAACATTCTCAGTAAATAAAAGGGAAATTCAAAAGGGAAGAGCCAAAGGGAGTAAAGGAACTTCACAGGGCAAGCAACGGTCCTTCTAAATTAGTAAAAAATCTTGTATAAGGGAACCTGAAGTACTTCATTTTAGGAATGTTTCAACATAACAGAAATTTTTGAGTGCCTGCTAATTTGAAATATGAAGCTCAGCATGAAAGTTACTAAGCTTATGAGTTCAGATATTTCTCAGTGCTCAAATCCAGTAGCTGTATAGGCATGTTTATGCAGTATCAAAAACCATAATTTTTCTTTTTCCTGCTGCTGCCGTACTGTACTTTCCTTGGGAAAAATCCTGGTCCAGTGATTGTGGAGTTTCATGTCAAAGTACGCTCTCTCCAAATTAAATCCTTGCAGAAGCAGGCGAATGGCGTAGGGAACCTGTTCATTGCGGCAGCAGCCACCAGCTACAAGTTTTCTTGTTGCTCAGGGTGGTAGAGGCAGCTCTCTTCACTCACCCAGACCATTTACTTGTTTGTTTGGCAAAGAAGTTGATTAGAGTTATGCTGTCACTGGACTGGTTTCACCAGTATCTTTATTTATATCAGAATGGTTTCAAGTACAATATATAATTGGAAGCAGCGCGGGAGAGCTCAGTAGCCCTTGCGGAGTTGCGGAGTTTTTGTCTCGATTTTTGGCACAGTTGAGGCCACCCCTGAAAGTGACTGGGTGACCCTTGCAAACCTGTTGGCGCTGCCCATTGGCACTCAAGTCAGTAACGGTGGCTGAGAGTCCACTCATGTCTGCTATTTCCACTCTAACAAATCCAGTTTAGGAGTAGCATCAGGCAATACTGACACCAGCAGCTGTTGCAGCCCAACATGTGCCCATGAGTTAGCTGTATTTTTTCACTCTGTGTATTTACAGTCTAAGCTGTAAATAATGCTTGAGCTCTTTCTAAGCTTATTTCCAGCTATTTTTTGGTGGAGTATTTAGATTATTGTCATAGACTTGGATGGGCTGCATGTTTCTTCTGTGTTGTAAAGTTTTCATGTAGCGACTTTTTGCTCACCTAAACTTCTGTAGAAATCCACTTCCGAGAACAGGGTTGCGTTTGCACCAAATTCTCTGCTTCCTTTGGAAACACAGAAAAAGGAAAACATTTTTCCTGTAAGTGACTGGTCTAATTTGTATTTCTGCTTGCATGAGAATATATCCCAAATTTACAGAGAGGGATTTGTTTCAGGGTCCTGTTAACCTGAGAACTCTTGGGGTTTTTTTTTATTCCTGGCAGTAGAATTACGTTCGCTGTTTCTCCTATTTCGAATCTAATTTCTAAACATTATGGGAACTCTAATGGAATCATCTCCATGAATGTCAGGTTGCCATTCATAACAGGCACTTTCGGGTTTTTGGGGGTTGTTTTTTTAACTAATGGCTCATCTAGGCTGGGGATGAGTGGGGTTGTTGAGCCAGAGGCACTAGCGGCAATGTTGGGGGATGGTCAAGTACCGTTTAGCCTTTGATCATTGTGGTAGTTAATACTATTCTGTTTAATCCTGATAAAACTTACTGAAAATAGTCAGATGTTTGTGCATACTAGCATTATATTTTTTTCTAAAAGTAATAAGGATGCTGATAGGCATTTCTTTGTTCCTAAGGCAATCATAGTATTGATACAGAAGTGTTTTCTCTTGGGGCATCAGAATCAAGTCCGGTTTACATTATTTCTGTATGCATACCTATCCTTCTAGGCTTGTAATATTCTCTGAAATTCCCACAGTTTTCTGCAAGCAGCTTTATTATTAGATGTGTGCTTTCTGAAGTCTCTATTTAGGTTATCTTCAATATCGTGATGATATGGAGGTCACACCTAGCAGCTGCACAGCTCAGGTTGTATATATGTGGAGAAAAGGAGAGGCAGACAGGGAACAGGGGCAGAACAAGGGGTTATGGAGGAATCAGGACTGTGTAATTCACTTGCCTGTATGGGAAATGTCTACATCTGGTTATAAACGAAACTTTCTTAGATCTTTCCCCAAACTTGATTTTTTGTATTTGCCTGAAATAAAGATAGTGGAGAGAGATACGACATTACCAGAGACTGTGGAGCAGATCCTCATAGGAGTATAGATTATGCTGTTATGGAGAAGGTTATTTTTTAAATTATTGGTATACTTGAACAGCAGCTCTGAAAATATGTAGAAGAAAAGGTAAGAACAAGGATAGACGGTTGATGCAAAAAACACCCAACAAAATTGGATCCAGATGGAGGAAGTGGGATCTATGTTCCTGAGCTATGGAAAGGCTCTCCCATGTTTATCCCTGTTTCCCATTATTTTCAGCACAATGTGAGGAACTCTATGCTACATTTATGTATTGGAACTGAGAGTAAGAAAGCAGTAACGAGTCTGTTGTCGGCGTGTTGTGCTTTCTTTAATTTACAGCATCGTCACTGTGCCGTGCTGCCATGCAGGACAGAATATAGCCTTTGTCCCTACTCAACGTTAGCGGAACCAAGAATGATGCATGCAGTTGGCAAAGACTTCAACAACAGAGTCCCCATTCATTGCTGCAGAGTAGTTTGTTTTAGCTGTGTTACATAAGCCATTTGTGGTATAACTCAGGACATTGCACAGAATAATATTGGGCATGGAATCCATCTGTTGTACTAGATATTGAGAAGGGAAAAAAGATACCTTATTGCAGTCAGTTGCTGTGGTAGGCCTTCAAAAGCTAGCAGAATTGAAGTATTAAGACCCATTCCCTTAGCGACATCGTACGGCAAGTGCTAGGAGCAGTAATGAATGACTGCAATAGATGTCCTACTTGCACGGAAATACTCAATTTTACCCTCTATGAACCTAGTGCCAACTTAGGTCTTTTGTCAGTTGTACACAGACTGGACTGGTAAAAGAAAGCTTTTTCTGAAAATACCACATGAGCTACCAACCTCACGGTGTAGCGGTGATGTTTTAGTGGGGCTGTAGGAACTATAAAGCAGATAAGATTTTATTGTCGTTGAGCTCTGAAAAGTTACTGCCATTAGGTATTGTGTTTCCTGAAAGTAAATCCACCTGTCTTTTGTAATTAACATTCTTCCCAAGAGTATGCAAAATATTATTAAGTAGAATGTTTTTGCTTACAGTGGAAAGAGGGGAAAAAGAGCAGCTGAAATATACCAGAAGTTGGTGATACTGAAAATACTGCCTTGCCATCCTGACCGTTGTCTGACAAAGAAGTAAAATGCTGTATAAAACTCTCTTCAGTTAAAGTGATGGGTCTCTGCATTTTGTTTTGGAGGACTTTTAAAAAAAATAAATGAGTGAAAGCAGGCGTTTCCCAGAGTCATGGATTGCCTTTGCCTTTGTTTTGTCTGCCCTTTGCCAGGGAGGCATTGGATATTGCCTGCTTGGCAAAACATCTTGCTTTTTCTTTGCATTTGATACCACTAGTCCTCAGTGTGACCTTGCTAAGCAACTAGAGATGCTGGAGAAACCACAAGCAAAAACTAGTTTTATTTCAGCCAGGTGGTGGGTTAAGTTCTTGATTACTGAGTTAGCACAAACAAAAAATGTAAAGCGTGACAACAAAGTACAGACTCAGAGGCTGTTGTCATATACTCTGTTCAACCTGTTTCTCTGGGATTTTGTCCAAGGTGTTCTATAGCTACAGAAATCTGAGGATCCAGCTCTGCATTAGGTGCTCTTTGCCTTTATAATGCTCCCTTTCTAAGAGGGGGCCCGTTCCTAGAATTAAGGGAAGAAAATTTCAGATCATGCTTCTGTTTATTTTTTTTTGAAGCTCCTTTCTTCTGTTTTCTTATCTTTAGTTATGTGGCAACCAAGATGCTGGTTGTATCATATTCTTTAAGCTTACCTGGGAACAAATCTTGCTGATGAGGAGGAGCCTTAAAATTCCTGTATTTTACCTCTTAATAATTCAGTTACATCATGTACTAGGAGAGTTTTATTGAATCATGTAGCACTTTGTCTTCTAGAGCTGTAACACTTTATTGCGATTATGTGTGACATTAACATGCACTGTTAGTTTTAGTTAGAGACCAAACCTGACATATTAAATCAATGACAGACTTGGCCTTGGGGGCTGATATTTCTAAATTGTCTTCAACTACTAGCCTGTTCTACAGTTAGTCACTTTTGGGGCTCTGGCCATCACAGTGATGAATTATTGAAAACAATTTAAGAGTCCATTGTAACTATGGAATTTGGTATTCATAAATATATATAGGTGGGAAGTGCGGATAAAAATGCTGGGTCATTTTTTGTGGTTTTGGGGGCTTCTTTCAATGGGCTGCAAAATTGAAAATACCCAGTTGAATCAGTTTGTGTTGGAAGGCAGCATTCATTCCTTATACATATAATCCAAGTCTTCTGTAGTTAGGCCTTCAAATTCAAATTAGTTTCCAAATGCAAAAAAGAAAATGGGGACTTTTTTGCATTTCGAAACTAATTTGAATTTAAAGGAGGTATAGATGTAAAATTCAGGGAATGTTCCAGCTCTGTGGACATACTTATTCTGGGACAAAAAAAAGTGCTCTGAGTCTGTTCAGCTTTACCCATTTTTAAAATAGAATACTTAATTGAGAATAGCTACTAGCTGTGCATAACTAGGCTTTGAGTGTATGAAATTTCTGTGTGTCTTACTTGGGTTCCTAAGGAGGCATTACCCAAGTATTATTTAAGTATCAGATTTCAGGCTGAATATTTTCAGTCTGCTTGTTTTGTAAGCACCTAAAATTACTGTAACTGAGAGAAAGGAAAACAGTGTAGTTTGTGCTTTTGATAACAATATGTATGTAATCAACACCTCCTGGTTAATGAATTAGTTGGCTGTTTCTTTCATACAGCAATAGAAGGGAAAACTGCTGGGATAATCAGCAAGTATTGGCAGAGGGATTCAGCAACATATATATCAGTTAATATTTCCTTTAAATAGTTTTCAAGTAGACTAGATCAAAATTTTGAATGTGTCCCCGTGTGTCTTGTTTTCCGGAAGCTGAGGCAAATTAAATATTATAAACTGTACAGTATTTAATTACTTTCTTAAACCTCGAGGAAGCACACTGAATGGTTTTATTTCCCTTTTACAGTGCAATCACAGTCTGAAGAATAAACTGTTAATTTTGATTTTAAAAAATGGAACATATTTGAAGGCTTTTTTTTCCAATGAGGTCTTCTGCAATGTCAATATAAATATCTTTTTCTTCTTACATGGTGATAAGAATATGTTCTTTCTACAGTTATCTGTTGCCCTTGTAACATAGTGAGTACTTTGAGCCCAACTGTGCGTGCAGAAGCCCTGTTATAATTTAAAGTTCATTGCTTAGAAGCCATCCAGCATTCAGTTATTAAGAGGTAGATGGATCAGCAGAGAATAAATTTATCTTTGGCGAGGGCTACTCAACCTGTGCCCTCAACGATGTTACGTTCCAGCACCCAGACTTGTCTTTAAACGTTGTCTCTTACCAACTGGACTGAAAAACGAGGCAAAGGGGGCACAGGGCTATTGCTGAGCAGCAAAGAGAGGACAGCACGTGGCTGGTCACCCAGTGATGGCCACCCATTCCGCACGGCAAGAGGTGCAGCAGTTTTGAGAGGAAGAGCAGCGTAGGAAAAGTTGCGGTTGAGGGGAGGTTGTGCTGCTGGCCTCGGTCCGGTGCTTGGCTCCCCAGCCCCACGATGTTCTTCAGTGTGGGTCTGCTTGTGCGCAATACCGTATTTTCACTCGGGGAGGGAAGCTCTGGTGAGGAAGGGAACCAGACAAGCTCCTAGGACGGGCTGAACTTTACCATTGGGGCGGGGGAAGCAGCTTCCTCTTGTTATCCACATTTAAATAGATATGTCTGCTGATGGCAGGAGTTTTGGGGGGCTTTTTTGTTTGGTTGGGTTTTGTTTGGGTTTTTTGTTGTTTTCTTTTTACCGAAACAACAGTACATTTTTATTTAAAAAAAAAAAATGCCATAAGCTTAAGCTGCGATTCTTCCATCTTGGCTATAACAAAACCAAAGAGAAAACCAGTAAGCCAGTCAGCTACCTTGGAGCCCGTGTGTTTTTCCCAATTAGGAAGCCTCATTGCTAGCATGGTAGCTTTGGAGAGTTTATTATTTGCCATACATGAATGTAAAATACAGATTACGGGCTAAGTCGTGGCAGCTGTCACCCGAGGATGCCGGCGCTGGGGAGTGGAGGCTGCCCTGCTGACAGCCGGGCTTGTGCCTGAGCCGGGGTGCCCCGTCGGAAAGCTGATACCTGGTCAAGCAGGGAGCCAAGGTTCATGAAGCGCAGAAGGCTTTTGGGAGGATCCAAGACCTCTGTGCCGCTCTGATGTGTTGAAGGTAATTTAAATCATTTCAGCATGACCTCAGGGATCTCTGCCCCATTTTCTGTTGAGTGGTAGAGACCAGTTCTCAGTGTGTTCTGGTGATTTGGTGTGACCACTTTTCCCTCTCTACTTTATTGGAAACCCAGTGATAACTCATTTATTATTTTCTGTTTGCCAACTGTACTGTCCTTTTGTAAGAGGTTTGGTAGTGATGTAGTGAATTACAACAGCATTTTTATCAAATGTCCAGTAAAAATAAGTTTCTGGAAGTACTCAGAGTTGTGGCAGTGTGTTTTGCAAATATCATTTTCTAGTATAATAATCCTACAGCTACAGGAAACGATGCTATGTATTTTGTATTAAAAAATAAGGAACAGTTTAAGCTACAAATAACTGTAGAAGTTGGGGTCACCAATAAAAAAAAAAAATGGCCCACACAAACCACTTAAAATTTTGAGTCTGATAGTGTTTGTACTCTTCTCATGTCTGAAGGCTGCCAAATTCTAGATGCTGTCTTTCCTGGGAACTAACCAATGCTCTCTGGCATGATTTTTACTTCCCCTTATGTCTATATTTGAAAAAGCATATGTGTAGTCCCTAAATGAATATAGTGGTTAACAAGCTATGGATTACAACCCACAAAACATATTTGCTAAAGTAAGTTTCATAATGCCTAATGGAAAACAAATACCAGAGCTACTAAAACAGGAATATTGCTATACATGCATATATTTCATATAAGAGAAAAGCTGAAGGAAAAATCCCCTTCTGGGTTTTTCTTGAGCACACTTCTTCCTGGTGGATTTAAGTTACTGGAACTCTGGGAACAGAACTTGATTCTTTGGTACATACTTGTATTTTCCCTGGTAGGGCAGGACACAGCTATATGGCAAGAACAGCTAGTTACTGTCGTTACACGAGCAGTAGTTTCATCCTGCATTGTTACATCCTGAGGAAGTAAAGCCACTAGTGTCCCCGTAAAGCGACACTGTTAAGAAGTCATTTTGTACTCAGCAGCATCTCTATTGTTGCTAAAATAAAAGAGGCTGTGCAAAATTTTCAAGCCCTCTACAATGTGCATTGCGCACAAGCGACGGAACGTGATGCTCGAGCAGTTTGGTGAAGGACTGCAACATTTGGAGGAAAACCCTGCCTTACAACTAGTGAATCACCTCCAGCTGATGGATGTTCTCGGGGACAGGTGGGGAGCGGACCCCGGCTGGGAAAGTGTGTGCTGGGATAGAGCAAATTTTCCCCCGGTCTTCAACGGCAGATTGCCACGGGTGCATGCAGCCCTTGCTGCCCAACTCGGGTAGCACTGAATTTGGGAACTAACTCAGCTAGTAACTGCTAGCTTGAATACAGCACAAAATTAGAGGTTTGATTACAAAACACTAATGCTTAGTAGTGTCCTTAACCTCGGGTGCTTAGTCTTGAGCCAGAGCTCCCTGAAGTTGGCTTAAACTATTAGATTTTTTAAAATTAAAAAGGAACTTGAAATGTATTTACTTGCCTTCTTTGATCTGGTACTTTCACATTTGCTTCTTCCACATGATTGCACTGCTGTGAAGCTTAGGAACCTAAGAAGGAAAACTGAGATTTCTGTAACCTTTTGCTTCCTCTGTCAAATCCCTTAAGAAATTATCAAACACTGCCAAGGTTTATGATGCAATTAAAGACCTACTAACACCTTTTATAACTGCCTAATGCTCCGAGTAGAAGAAGAAACTCAGTTGTAGCATGTTGTATGACCAAGCACACTGGCTCACATCTTCAAAAATAGAATTTAAAGTCTATTTTTTCAAATTAACTTTTAGATGTCTGTATAAATACACTTAGTTCTGGTAAGATCAGTGGAAACTTTTAGATGGTCAGAACAACTTCTGATCTGAACTGTACCTTTGTTTTTGTTTTTCCTTAATTTTGGTCATTAGTTTTAAAATAGCTTTTTGATACTAGTGCACTTCATGTTTAAGAAACGGGAGGTAATTTCCATATTAGCTGCCTGGTTTTGGTAGAGCAACTATTGCCAAATGTCCACCCTTCTGCCAGAGTTTAGCCCATGAAGTTCTCTATTTTGTCGAGCTGTTGTTACCCTGTCAAGTATGTCTCGTGAAGCCAGAGGCCATAGCTGCCATGCACTGGCATAAGGTTTTGGGTATTCTAGAGAACATGAGGATTGCTGTGACCAGTATAAATAAAAGTATGACCACAGCTTAACTTTCTGTTTATTTTCCTTGGAGTTTGGAGCATATATGCGTGTGTGGGATATATATACATATAGAAACTTTCCGTCAAACAAAGCCCAGTATTACAACAATCCTAATGCACCTGCATGGAACAACAAAAGGAAATAAACTTTTCAGTTAAGGCACCCTTGGTCCTGGCTATACAACAAAAAACTAAGTGTCTGCCCAGTAATGGTTCTGACAAATTGTTTGTCAAAAGCTGCTGTAGTGAAACTCAACAGGTGTTTTGCATGAGATGTGACTCCAAAACTAGTTGCTGAAACTTAGTTATGCATGTGCTGTGGACAAGGCTTTGCTAAGGGAAGTGTATGTTAGTAATGTAACTGCCGAGGTGTTCTGCTGTGCCTGAATTATTTTCTTGGAGAGCTTCAGTTCTTGAAACACTGCCACTTTCCGTGTTGCCAGTAGAAGGAAAAGCCAAAGAAACATGTATGTATGGTGGCCGAGATCTTCACCAGGACTGCAGTCCTGTCAATTTTCACGAAAAAAATCTAGAACAGTTTTAACAGGATCATTGACATCTTTCTGGCTTGGAGAACATGCTTCAGCCCTGGACTCCTCTGGCAAGCCACGCGGTGGAAGTCAGGAGGAGTGTGTCAGGGGGGTCCGGCCTTTAGGACACAACGGTTCGTACGCAATGGTCAGCATAACCCACGCAGGCTGCAGGCATCCAGATCATGTCAGGGTCCCTCCAACCCCGACAGCAGTCCAGAGACAAGAGAACACAAAAAGTTTTTGAAGCCACCTGTGTTGTTCTCTGATCTGTGCTTTGTCCCATAGAGCACAGTAGTTCTGGTCCCCTCAACATAAGACATTATTGCAATGCCTTTGCTCTTAAAGAGTTTTGTTAAGTGTTTTCATTTACCCCTTTGTTTTTTTTCTGACCCCAAGGATTGGGATAAAAATCACAGTAATTTTTTACATCCTTGCTATAGGGTGACTGCAACTGTAACATTTCTATGGATGCTTCTGTGTTACACCCAAGACTAGCCCAAATTGTGTACCCCTCTGCATCTTCAGTCAGTCCTTCAGGCTTTCTTCTTTTTTCCACCCTCTCTGTATGTGAAATATTTCTTGATTTAGTCAACCTTGATAGGAGAGCAAAATCTGATGTTGCCCTTGGTGTTTCAGTATTAGTGTGTACTGTTATTGCTGATGGATCAATGAAGGTTGGAGACCTTTGCTTTTACATGTTTGGAGGAGGAGGGCACCAGGAGTGTCCCCGTTTTAGTGGAGCTCAATGTGCTTGTCCCACTGCTTTTCTTCCACTGCCTTCTACCCTGTGGTGAGGTGTAGAGAAATTAGGAGCAGCAGTGGAGAAGAGCAGCTAGTGGAGAACAGAAAAGGTTGGAAGGAGGAAAGAGAGAGGAGAAAAAGGGGAAAAGGACAGATAAAAAAAAAAAAACCACCCTGGAAACGTAAAAGAAAGTTGTGGGAGAACAGGGAAAAAAATCACTTCCTTAGATTGAACCCAAACTTGTATCTGTACCTAAATCACAGTGAGGTGGGAGGTGCAACTCGTTTGTTTGGACAGCTGATGGGTGGTCAGTGCTTATAATCAACTGAGGGAGATCCCTATTTTTCGAGGGACAGTGTAAATAAGTAAAATAGTTTTTACCCTAAAGTACTAGTAATCTCTGTAGACAAAATACATAGGAGAGGGAAAAGCCATGTACTTTATTTAGAAGCGAAGTCAAAGGTGGTGTTCCAGCAGATTTTTGCCCTTTCCTGTTTGTAGACCTCCTAGCATCTAACTGCAAACCCCTGCTTTTATTTTCTCTGTAGCTGATTGCATGGACGGTTTTTTTGTGCAGTTGAGGTGACTTGCAGTATTCCACATGGCTACGTCATCTTTTATTGTTCCACCTTAGACTTGCTTTTGAGGGGCAGGTTGTACTTGACCTTTGCCCAGGATTACCAGGGACAGCAAAGCTAAAGCCTCTCTTCTTTCTGTATTTTAAAATAAAGGGACTGCTCCTCTCATAGGCCTCAGTGGGCACTTGGTGCTGGGAATAGGGTAAGGTGGTTTGCCTGCATGCAGAATCACAGGGCTGAAGTGGGTCCCCAAGAAATGATCTAAACCACTTACCCTAAGACAGCATTGGCAAAGTCTTGGTCATTTTTGACAGCAACAAACATCTTCATATATAGATATATGTTCTCATCCTACTAAAAAGATACAATATATATGTCATATATATGATGTATATGTATTCATATATATCATACATATTTTATTCAAGTGCTTTTCTTTCTGTCAGAAAGCTTTTCTCATTGTCTTGATGAAGTCTTTCTTCTTGTAATTTGAAAATAAGTTCCTTTCCTCTTTGCATCATCCTTCTGAACAATTGAAGACTGTTACTTGTCTCCCTTCAGTTTCCTTTTGTTTAGATTAGATACATAATCCATCCTTTTTCTACTCTTCTCTGAATATCTTCGGACTTGTCCACATGTTTCATGGAGTGCAGCAGTGAAACTTGACCAAAATGCTCCTGCTGACATCCCAGTAATGGTGAGTACAGCAGAAGGCTTTCCTCACGGACCTCTGTTGCTGTCTGTCTGTTCCAGCACAATGTTTGCTTTTTTGCAAGAGCGTGATGTTGTTGATGCATGTCTAGCTTATCGTACGCTGTAACCTCTAGCTCTCTTCTGTAGAACTGCTTAGCTGGGAGAGTGCAAGTTGGGCGGTCGATGAAAGATGGAAAACTGGTTGTGAGGCTAGCATGGGAGAATGAAACAGAAGAAGGGATAACAATTACTTAGAGGAAAACAACTAGACTGAAGAAACTGTACAAATATTTCACTGGGGGAAAAAAGACAAAACTTGGAATATTTTTTCCACGGTTACTAAATCTGATGCCAAAAGGCTTTTGGCAATAAATGTGCTAAAGTTTAGTTTGGGTGTCAAGGTTATAACCTGATTGGGGCTAGGAGATAGCCAAAGGAATCTGTTTTTCTCGTATATACAAGACAGAATTATTAGTAATATTATTACTAATGCGAACATTTGCTTGCTTGCATTGGTGCATGCCTGAAATCTGTCACTTTGCAGCCCAAGTTGCTTTTCTGTGTGACCTTTTCATATTCTTTGTGCAAAAAATTTCAGTTCAAGTGATTTTTGTATAAAGTATTAGATAAATTCAGTTGGTTTTGTTTGTATGTATTTTCTTGTAACAATAGTAATTTTCTAAGTTTCAAGAAGTGGTACTTTAAAATTTTCCGTAGTCTTTTTATCCCACATTTTGAATGGCAGGGTTATTTGTGTGGTGTCTGGGGTGGATACCTATGCAGAACAACTCCTGTGATGCTTTTGGTTATTTAGGATGTGCCACGCATGCACAGCGAGGTTTTTCCTTACTGAAAAGAGGGGAAATCCTCACTCATTGAAACAATTTGTCTTCCAGATTAGACGAAAAACTGATGGTCTTTGTAGTGGGCTAAAATCCTGCAAAATTCCACCACTGTATTTTTTCCAGTAATCCCAAGATTGTTTATTCAGCTGCTTTTATTCAGTGTAGCACTTCATGTGAGCATTTGAAAAAAAAAGAGAAGTGGTTAAAGCATGTAACTTTTTTTTTTTAAGTAAGTTCTTTGACATATACTTGTTGTTTCAAACTCCTTTCCATGTTCACATTGTTGATTTTGTGTGCGTGTAAAGGAGTTTGCTGTGTGCGTGAGCACTCCCGGGAGGGGTGTCAGCAGTTTGTGCTCCTGAGTCAGCAGAAGTTGCTGGAAAAAGGACAGAAGTGTGATAACTACTGAGGCGAATGCCGCGGTTCACGTTATGTTGTCTGATCCCGATTATGGGCCTTAAGCCCCTACTGACAGCCGCAATCCCCTTGTTTATGAATCTGTTCCTAAATGCTTTCTTTCGGAGTCACACAGCTATGACTGCACCCTGGTTCGTTTCAACATTTCCTCATTAGCCTTAAGGGAACTCTCTTAAAACTTGCTACCCGTGCTGCTTCCGTCGTCAGCGTGAAAGGGGACGGTTTAACAGAGCTGTGCAAGGACCGGGGGCCAGGATGGATTCAGGAGCAGGAGGGAAGGGTGCTCCATGGAAGACCATGTTGCCAAATACCGGCTGTATTAGTTTATAATATCTGACCCAACTATTACTGAATTGGCCAAGGACTGGGCTGAAATCATACAGGCATCTGGGAGCTTTATTTCTTCTTTGGTCTTTCATTTTGGGCTATTTCAAACCAAAACTTCAAAAATTGAATAGAAATATATTGTTTATTTTAACGTATTTTTTTCCACTTATGCTACGGTCTGGGTTAGGGGTTTGGGGTTGTGGGGTTTTTTTTAAGAAACTAAGCAGCTGAATCCACAAAGTAGTACCCTTGGTAACCCTGCTTCTATCCTTGAGCACATGCACCGCTATGAAGGGACAGTCAGCTGTAGAATTGACCTGTGCTTCAGCTTTCAAGGCCTGCACATGGGAGATTACGTTATTTGTTGTTTAGCGTGTTCTGTGATCGGTGCTAAAATTTGAGTTGCACAGTTTGCAGAAATGCTGAGTAACTGCTGTTTCCCTTTTATTTTGTTTTAAATAATTCAAAAAGATGCTTATACAAAGCTGTGGGCGCCCTACTGCATAATTAATACTACAACAAAACCACAGCAGCATTAAAATAATTAGTCAAAAAGGAGCTCTGCCTGTCTGCTACTGACAGAGAAAATTCCATTCTACCTTTTTATTGCTCTGGAAATGTAGATCCAAGTCTCTCTACAAACGGTTTAAAATAGATAGCTTTTGCTGAAGTCCCTCTGTTGAAATTTAAGGAGCGGTAAAAAGAGCAGGAGCGAAGAGCTGATATGCCCCCGGAGAGCTCAAAGGAGACCACTCCAAAAGGACCAGTGGATGCGAGGGGAATAATGTCTTTGCTCTCAGGCAGATGGGATTTGTATCCATCAGTTTTAATAAAGGTACAGAGGATTTGAGCTACGGGTGGATCGGGGTGTGATAAGGCGGGTGCTGGGGTCACCCTGGCGAATTACACAGCCACCATCTTTTCCCGAATTGTTCGCAAAAGAACCCGATGTGAGCTCCTGATTGCAGCTGAATTGTGAACTTTTTTGGATTCTTACACTAAATACTTTTGATACAGAAGTTGGAAGTTAACAATGATTCCTTTGTGTAGCAGTCCGTTTTGAAGTAGAGAGCCCTGTATCTACAAGAAAACATTATGCAGAGGGATAAATTCTTCTTTTAAGTCTGTATTTTATATATAAATGTCTTATGAATTTTTTTGACACAATATATGTTAACATGAATATTTACATATGAAAAGGAAATAGGATTTTAAACTATTTAGTTGAATATGTAAGTATCCCTGTCCTTGTTTGATTTATTTTTTTTCCCCTCCAAATAATCAGCAGAGAACTTCAAGGCTGTGGCGTTTTATTCCCTTCTCACAGTAATTTCAGTCTTTCTTGAGTGCTGATACTTGGTTCTGTCTTGGCTATTTGATACTGAAGTTCCTCAGAAATCTTTTACATCCATATCCACTGGTCAGAAACTGCTTGGCTGCTTTTTCGAAGACCCTGGTGCCGTAGCCAGCAGCCCCGTGGCGGTGCTGTGACCTGGTGAGAAGCTCTTCCCCAGGCTGGTCCGAGATACCAGTAATGGTGATGGTCACCTCTCCTGAACCCACTTCAGCACCGAGCACAAGGGAACCACCCAGGCCGTGCAACCGCAGTCGCCTCCGGCCCTTTGTGGGCTGCGTTGTCTCGTGTCCTGCAATACTGTTGTTGGTTATTAAAGGCATCCTCTTATGTTGGCAGCCCTACCAGCCTATCTTCTTCCAGGTGAGCCTCAAGGCTTATTCCACCAGAGCTCAAGAGAGACGTGCCTGCCTTAGCCATGTGCTGATGCTGTCAGTCAGACAGGGTGATGTGGAGTAACAGGCTGCTGTTTACTGTGTATTATGTGCCTGACCTAAGGGCCCTGGCAGATTCTAGTTCAGGAGAGCAACGTTTACGCCGGCTGCTGCTCGGCAATGCGGTTGAAACCTCAGCCTGGTGACAGTGAGAAGAGGTACTGTTTGCTGGCTGCCCACAGTTGGACCCATGACAGTGATACACCAAGAACGTGTAATGAATCCTATGAGTCATGCCATTACTTTTTGGTGTATCGGTTTCTTTAACTTTGCGCTCAAAGGGAGCCCAAGCGCAGCCTCAGAGACTCCTCCCTTCTTCACCTTCCCATGGAAAACACCTCTGTGTGGTCTGGACAGGCAGGACATGGTGGTTGGACGAGGGAACCTTGATTTTGATCACCTAAGGAGCAAGCAGCATAGAAACCCATTCTGGAGAACCAGCATTAGTGTAGGGTGAGCAGCCTTGCTGTTGTCATCTTCCATGAAGTAACTGGAAAGTGTGTCATAAATACTTGTGGCTCTGATCATCTCTGCAGGATATGCTGTGTGACAGATAGCCTTGCTTAGGGGTCTGTATCTCAGAGATTGTGTTGAGTCATACGGTTGACTATTTAAATGTAAATAATAATTGACACACGTTAAAATGTTAATTTCATTAGGTGGAGGTTTTCAGACTTAGGCAAATGAAATTTTTTTTTATATAACACTGTAACATGCTTGTTAGCTTTGACAAGGAGTTTTTTCCCCTGATACAGAGATAGCAGATAATAATAAGCAAGCAGACAAGGTTATGCAACAGGGGGATATTTTAATCATCTTTGTTTTAGAAAAGACGGGCCAGCGTGAGGTACCTCTTAGAAACAATCTACTTCACTGATACCTTGCTTCAACAGATTGAGAGCATCTCGGAAAAGAAAATAAGTGTGTGCTATTCCTGTCATAGACTTCTTTCAATCACTGCAACAGATGTTCCAAGCATGTTGTTCCTCTGTTAGGTTTCTTTAGTAGTAAAAATACTGCAGTCTAAATATAGTTTAAATTGGTTGAGATACCTTGTTTGATTATGATTCAAAATTGCAGTATACCTGGTTTAAATCATAGTGTAACAGGACAAAACCATTGGAAAGACTATTTAAGATTATTTCAAACCCAGGTAGGAATTTTTATTAAATCATATTGAAAGCAGTTCCAAAGAAATGCTGTCTTTTTCTAACATATCTTGC
This sequence comes from Fulmarus glacialis, assembly GCF_000690835.1. Classification (NCBI taxonomy): domain Eukaryota; kingdom Metazoa; phylum Chordata; class Aves; order Procellariiformes; family Procellariidae; genus Fulmarus; species Fulmarus glacialis. The sequence goes on along the minus strand of NW_009202661.1, from coordinate 3,795 downwards.
AATCTGACTTAGGATGAACGCTAGATAGGATAGTGAACTCTTCTCCCCCACGTTCATTATTTAGAATTACCTTCGATAAAAATGGAAAAAAATACTTGGTTAAATAGTTCTCTGTTCCTGTTTCTGCAGTATTGTCTCTTGTGACAGCTGTATATTGCACATCAGGAATATACAGATGTTGTTTTCCTTGTTTTTTCGATTGAAACAGAGTTTAGCATTTAGGAACAGTTGAAGTGGCTGAGATTAGAGAGAGACCTAATACGCATACACAATGTACCCGTTTTTCCTTTGGGGAATTTAGGCGGTGAGAAGACTGTGGCCCTTATGACTCCCCTTCCCTCTGCCAGTGAGTTCCAGTTCAGAGCTCTTCTCTGTCATCTCTCCTGCTCACTTGCTCCTGGAGGCCACTGGGAGAGCTAACGAGATGATGCAGGCTGAGTTCTGCTGAACATGCCGATGGTAAATAGCTCTTCCTTTTTATTCTCCCCTCTGCCCCCCCACCCCCTCCCACCCCCTCCATAACTAGATGACTGCTTGCTTTTCATGAGACCCACTTTTGGAGACTGCTGGGTTGGGAGCACAGCTGCCTGCCTCGAGTCGGGTCATGGTGGTATGACAGTAACTGCACTGATTACAAGAGCGATTCCGGTCAGTGACATTGATCGGGGGAACACTCTCGTTTTGATACTGGCTGGCTGAAGGCTTTCTGCTCCCTCTTTTTGACATCTGGCATCAGGACACGTATACAGATGAAGTTGCTAAATTGCAGTGTTTGGGACAAGGTGCTCTTTGTTTCCAAAAATGATGAGTAGAGCAATGCTAGGACACAGTTCAAGGTTTATTTCGTCACTTGGACTTTCACTCCAGTGGAATAGATTGGGATTTCAACTTTAGAAAATGGAGATTGTCTGTTTATAATCTATTTTTGTTTCATTACTACTTAATTTTTTAATAGACTGTTAAAATACTCCTCCAAGAAGGAGGTGTAGGCAAATACAGGTGCTGTGACCTCCAATCACTAATGACTGAAAACAGTTAGCATCCTTCATTTTGTGCCCTTTTTTGGGGAAGGAGAGAGAAGCTCGCGCGGTAATCGCAGGCTGCCAGGTCCTTGCTGTGAATCAGGTGGCAGTAGAAACAGTCTCTTGAAGGTCCCACTTCTGTGGGAAAACTCACTGGTAGTTGACTTGAGCATCTGACTTTGAGCCTTCACAGGAGAGAGCAGTTCACATATGCTTTGTCTTGAAGCCATTTGGGGGCCCTGCTATGATCTCGTCTAAGGAGACGTTTTCTTCTAGGTTCATTTTACAAATTTAGAGTTAGGTTTGTTCATACTGACCTTTCTTTTTCTTTGGTTTCAAGCTTCTCTGCACAGCGGTGATGATTGTAGTCATTTACTTATTCGTTTCTTCACGTTGCTTGTGTTGATTTATTGACCATCGGTCTTTAAGCTGTGGGAACAGTGGGAAAGACTTTGAACATCTGATTTCTCCCCCTTTTTGCAACATTGTTCTTCTGATTAAACAGAAGTCCTACAGCACTCACCCCAGGAGGCACTTTATTAAAGTTCAAGGGTAATGTTACTATCCATGGACACCTGAATGCACTTTCATTTTTTTGCAGCATGATCGTGGCCTTCTGTTAACTGTTTTTACGAATGTTTTGGGGTTTTTTTTGATGAAAGATCATTAACCTACTTTTGGGGTTTGCTTTCCTGTTTGAAGAACTGAGTGGGGCACATCAGGACAGTTGTGGCATTGGGGTTTCAAACTTCATCTCTTTTGTCCAGCTCCCTTGCCAAGGTATAGGAGCATGATGAGACCTTTATTTCCTGAAAGGTAAATTGGTCATTTAGGGACAGACATCTGAGATTCTTCTTTATTTCTTTGTCCTTACCCATTTATAACAACAAGGTTTCCAGCAAGATGGCGGTGCCTTTAGCTCAGGATTTAGCAGGGCAAATTACTGCAAGTGAGGAGAAGAGGTAAAGTTTCTTGGAGGTGAATATAGTGAAGATGTTCCTGCCTGCCCATAGCATTTGGATATGGCTAGTACGAATGGGAAACACCTTGACCTTAATGTAACCTTCTGCCCTGGTACTTTGCCATCTGTCTCAAGACCTGCGATAGGAGATTTGACTGCCTCTCACAAGTTCTCCTACCAAGGCCGTCTCCCAGAAAGGGAAACAGAAGAGTTACGTAAAAATATTTTCCTTCAGAACTGTATGTTATAGAATTCAACCAAGACCCTGATCTTAGCTCCAGTAAAGTCTAAAACTGGCACAAACCATTTTCCAGGGTCCATTTTTCTGCGTGTAAAGAAAGTAAATGAACCAATAGTTTAGTGTGTGGGGCAGAATATTCCTAAACGACCGCAAGAAGAAAGGTTTTTGAAAAGAGCCACAACTGCCGATTCACTAGTTAGCGAGGTTTCTTCCTCCGACAGGGGATACAAGTTCTTTAAAAAATTGCCAGCGGAGAGCTCTGAGGAGAGGCAGTGTGCTGTGAAACAGAAACTGAAGCAGTTGCAGACATGATACCTCCCTGTTGAACATTAATGAACTGTAACATTTATATGTAACGTTTGTGGCCTGTCATGTATGCTAGCTTAGTCAAAAGTTTCTCAGGGCATTAAGGGCAGGCAGTGTCATTTGTGCAATAGGCAAAGCCTTCTGCTTGTGGATGTAACAGTGACCTTACTTGAACTGATAAATAGCTGTCTTATCCACGACCTTTAATAGCTGAAATATGTTCACCATCTACAGCGTTTTAAGGTTTGCTTCAAAAGAGATCAGTGGGTAAAGTATATGTATGTATGCATTGCTCTGTGTGATCTTTTCTGGCTTGGTAACAGCACATCAAGGGAATTCCAGAGTTTTAGGAGTAGCAGAGCAATCATTTTTCCATGTGCTTGCTTTCTTCCTCATGAAAGGTGCTCATTCATAGGGATGCGTGGTGTTGTGCAACCTGTTGATCTTAAAGGAAAAAAAAAAAACCGACAATGTCAAGTTGGGTTTTATCCTGTTAATGTAAAGTAAGGCTTATTTTCTGTTTGCATTCTCTGGTATAATTTGAAAGAAGACAGAGGCGATATTAAAATATAATGAGGGCAATTCATTTTGTTGGTTCACAGTGGCTCAGATTTAGAAGAAAAAAAAAAACCCCTTAATCAGCGTAGAACTTAAGGGCTCCCTTCTAAGAACGTTATGCTTAACCTTCAGCAAACGCTTATAGGCTGCCCTGAATAGTAATGGGTTTAAGCACATGCTTAAGTGTTTTCCTGAAGGAAGACCTAAGTATCTTGGCAAGTGTTACATTACGGCTTCGTTTACCTTTATCATAAATCCCAGCACCAGAGGCAAATTTCTCTTTCATCTCTTGGCAGATACCTGGGTGTATAGATTTTTCCACCTCCGTTTGGCTTGCTTTCTACGGCTCTCTTGCTGCAATCTGATCAGCCTAGGCTGACCTTCAGCGGTGCTCCGCAGGGGCTGGAGGGCCTGCCCGCATGGATCCGATTGCACGATCAAAGTCCACCACACCTTGCCTTTCATCTGCCAGTTCTCTGGCCTTCCCGGGGTTATTAATTTGAAGAGGTTAAACGCGCCAACAATTTTCTGCTGCCACCCGTTAAGAGGCAGTAGGAGTGGGAATTACATGGCGGTGAAGGGCTTTGCTGTGGTCGGTTTTCCATGGTGGGAGATGGGGTTGGAGTGGGTTAAATCTGCACCAGCCGGATGCTGGTTGGCTGTGGGAAATGCAAAAAAGGAGGAAAAAAGGAAAAAAAAAAAAAAAA
>NW_009202660.1:1038-9911 GCF_000690835.1 Fulmarus glacialis | reverse complement strand
TAACTCTATCCCAGCTGAAACTAGGACAAATTTCTTATCTTCCAGCTCTGTATTGCAGACAATGTAAGGCTCCAAATCCTCACAACTTCCCTGTCTGAGAGGCATAAAATTACACTTTTCTGGAATTTGGGAGCATAAAGGTAGTTGTTTTCATTTAGTATTATATCTCACAGAATCACAGAATCTCTGAGGTTGGAAGAGACCTCTGGAGATCAGCTATTCTAACCACCCTGCTCAGAGCAGAGTCAGCTAGAGTAAGTTGCTCAGGGTTATATCCAGTTTGGATCTGAATATCTCCAAGGATTGTCATTCCAGAACATCTCTGGGCAACCTGTTCCAGTGTTTAACTACCCTCACAATGTAAAAGATTTTTCTTACATTCAAGTAGAACTTCCTGTGTTTCAGTTTGTGCCTATTGTTTCTTTTCCTGTCACTGGGAACCACTGACAAGAGTCTGGCTGCATCTTCTTAACACCTTCCCATCAGGTATTTATTGATCGATTTATTGAAAACCCTCCCCTCAGACTTTTGTTCCCAGGTCCCTCAGTCTCTCCTTGTATGCCAAATGCTCCAGTTCCTTCATCATCTTTGTGGCCCTATGTTGGACCCTCTCCAGTATGTCGATGTCTCTCTTTTTCTGAGGAGCCCAAAACTGGACACAGTACTCCAGGTGTGGCCTCACCAGTGCTGAACAGAGGGGAAGAATCACCTCTTGGAAACAATCCTCTTAATGCAGCCCAGGAGGCTGTTTACCTTTTGGCTGTTATCACATTGCAGGCTCGTGTTCCACTTCCTGTCTACCAGGACCTCCAGTGGTCCTGCAAAGCTGCTTTCCAGCCAGTTAGCCCCGAACATGTACTTGTCCATGGGGTTATCCCTCCACGGGATGCACCTCCAAGGTGCAAGACTTGGAAATTGCCTTTGTTGAACTTCATGAGATTCCTTCCAATCTGTTTCTTGAGCCTGTCGAGGTCTTTCTTAATGGCATAACCATCTGATGTATCAAACATTCCTCCCAATTTTATAACAATCATCTGAAACTTGCTGAGGGTCCACTCTGTCCTATTATTCAAGTCATTGATGGTCCCAGTATTGACCCCCCAAGGCACACCACTAGTTGTGGTGGTGCATTCCTCCCCCCCGTCTTTTCCTCTGGGCTACAATATGATCTCAGAACCTTCTGTTAAGCTTTAGACATTGTGTATGAGTTGGGTGGTTAAGCGTCCCTCAGCCGTACCAAGCGCTTTTGCATGGCTAAGGTGGGGAACAACACTGATCGTACCAGGGACACTAGCTACATGATCAAGGTACGGAACAGAAACAAGAGATAATGGGAATGAGAGCAGGGGATAATTCATCATCCCTGACAGCCCTGAAACATTCCCTACCTGGATCATAGCTCAAGTGGAACGATACCATTGTTACTGTGGAACAATACCACTGTTACTATCCCGGATCGTTCCAGATTGAGGCCAGGAAGGAAATTTACTGATGACTAAAGCCAATTATCTTGCAAACCTATAAACAGCAGTACCAAGTGAGACCCTTTGAGTTCTCCTAGACCACAGCAGGCTGTATCCAGAATCTCCCTCTGAGTGGGACGCTTCTCAGAGTCCGCAAACTTGAATTTGCGATACTCGGAGGATCACCGAGATTTTTGGCTGAGACGCTCCTCGGGGCTCAACGCTTTGCCCGTTGGGAAATGCCAAAGCATTTAACGTGACTATTTCACGGTACTCAAGTGGAATTTTTAACAGGTATACCTTTATAAATTAACTAACTCTAGGCCTTTCATCTAGCTTTGGTATCATATCCATATGCATTCCCTTTTACCCTTTTACCCTTTTACCCTTTTACCCTTTTACCCTTTTACCCTTTTACCCTTTTACCCTTTTACCCTTTTACCCTTTTACCCTTTTACCCTTTTACCCTTTTACCCTTTTACCCTTTTACCCTTTTACCCTTTTACCCTTTTACCCTTTTACCCTTTTACCCTTTTACCCTTTTACCCTTTTACCCTTTTACCCTTTTACCCTTTTACCCTTTTACCCTTTTACCCTTTTACCCTTTTACCCTTTTACCCTTTTACCCTTTTACCCTTTTACCCTTTTACCCTTTTACCCTTTTACCCTTTTACCCTTTTACCCTTTTACCCTTTTACCCTTTTACCCTTTTACCCTTTTACCCTTTTACCCTTTTACCCTTTTACCCTTTTACCCTTTTACCCTTTTACCCTTTTACCCTTTTACCCTTTTACCCTTTTACCCTTTTACCCTTTTACCCTTTTACCCTTTTACCCTTTTACCCTTTTACCCTTTTACCCTTTTACCCTTTTACCCTTTTACCCTTTTACCCTTTTACCCTTTTACCCTTTTACCCTTTTACCCTTAATCTCTGTACAAATCATTCCAACACAATTCTAATATGATTTTCCACCATGTAAACTTAATCCATGTAATAAGTAATAGAGTGAACCTTTCCATCAAATTCTGTTAAGTCACGTTTCTATAAATTTCTATTAAAATCACCCTTTGCCAATACTTTTGCCAGTGATTCTTTACACAGCCTTAAAACCACCCATTCATGACACTAGTGAGTGGCCTGCAGCTGAATGACACCTTGAGGCCAACAGTTTAGCCAGTTTCCTATCCACAACACTGTCAACTTACCTAGCCCATATATCATGAGTTTGTCTATGAGGATTTTATGGGAGACAATGTTGAATACCTGGCTAAAATCAAGATAAGTAATATCCACTACTCTTCCCTCGCCTACCTTGCTAGCCATTTCATTGTAGAAGGCTGTTGAGTTTGCCAGTCATAATTTTCCCTTTGTAAATCCTTCCTTTACATGTTTGGAAATGCCATCCAGGAAGATTTTTTCCATCACCTTTCTGTCAGACATCCAGCCTGTAGTTGCCCAGATCCCACCCATTGATGTTCTGGAAGAGGGGAGTGGCATTTCCTTTCTTCCAGTCCTCAGGGATCTCCCCCAGTTGCCATGATATTTCAAAGATTATTGAGAGTGGTATCACTGTGACATCAGGCAGCTTCCTCAGCACTCGTGGCTGCATCCCATCAGGTCCCTAGTACTAGTGTGTGTCCAATCTGTTTAAATATTCTCTGTCATGGTCCTCCTCTACTGAGGGTAAGTCTTCCTTGCTCCAGACTCTCCCTCTGATTTCAGGGGCCTGGGATTCCTGAAGGCTTAACAGTAAAGACCACGGCAAAAAAGGTGCATAAAGATTTCCCTACACCAAACCAATTCCCTAATAAATGTTGTTTTCTATTTAAGTTGAAATATGGATTTATTATAATAAAGGCTTAATCATAGTGCTTTACTTAGTAAATGGCCAATAAAGTGAGATTTTTACTTGTTCAGGGAGTGTGAATTTAACTTTTATTTCCAGAAACTATTGTAGCTTTTCAATAGGAAAGGTTTAGAAACAAACTACACCAAACCAATTCCCTAATAAATGTTGTTTTCTATTTAAGTTGAAATATGGATTTATTATAATAAAGGCTTAATCATAGTGCTTTACTTAGTAAATGGCCAATAAAGTGAGATTTTTACTTGTTCAGGGAGTGTGAATTTAACTTTTATTTCCAGAAACTATTGTAGCTTTTCAATAGGAAAGGTTTAGAAACAAACAAAAGAGTACCATAAGAAAACATATAATACTTGATGGTAGAATAAATTATGTTAGGCTTGTTTAAAAAAAAAAAAAAAAAAAAAAGTCAACCTGTTCCTGTTTTACACAGGAACACAGATTATTTGCTATCTCATAACTTGTCTCACTAAACGAAACAGGGAGAGAAACTTTTGAGTCTATGAAGGTCTAACATATTCCTTGCTTATAAAGATATTGTCTTTCATAGTTACACCCATCCCCCATGGGCCAATAACTCTTAAGATATATAGCTAACAGGAAAATAGCAAAAGTCAAGATTGGTGAAATTTATATATGAGGAGCTCTACTGTATGGGCTTCTCATGGAATAAGGAAATAAGCAAAGTGGAAAGAGTTGCAAGAAAGGCTAAAGGGAAATTTGAATCTTGTTCCACCATCCGGGAAAGATGCTTCAGTGGAATTGACTAGAAGCACAGTCTATATTAATGGTCAAAACTTTACATTTATATTTCACAACATTTTTATCCCACTGACTTTCTATTGCAAAATGGTTATATATCTACAATGTCTAAGTGCTTTTTAGTGTATAAAGAACTTAAATTTGTTTATGTTTGTCATTTTATTTAATCCTTAATCTTTGTTTAACTAGACATTTTCATTTGTGCAATTCTAATGGACCTTCAGGAAGCTGTCTTTTAGCAACTGATCATTATTAATTGCTACAGTATAAAATCTAAATGAAAATAAAGTCTTAAAGGAAAATTAAAATAGCCATTATTTTTACCAAAAGGAAAATTAGATTTTGCTTTCTATCTTATTAGTTCTTTTGACCATTTAGTTTTAATGTAAAAGAAAGGAGAAGGGAAGGTCATAGTGTTCAGAAAATTATCCAAATAAAAGCACATTGTTCTCTTATCATTATGTGATGAAACCTACAACGAAATGATAGGCATTTTTTTACATTAATATATAAAATACAGGTATGCCTATGTGGACATATGTACATCTATGGAACACAGTTAAGAAGATAAAAGTGAAATCTACAACAAACGGCAACATTCATTTTGGTGGCGTAAGAGGTATCTTCCAAACCTTAAAGCTCCATACGCCACAGTAGTGCAGGCCTCATATTCCTTGAGGCAATAAACCAGCCCTCGGGTAGCTGAGGAGCTATATATCATGCTCCAGCAAACATCCCATATCTCAGATAACTAGCTCCCTCCAAAAGTTTTGGTACTTATAGTTTAAATGAACCAGATAAGCTGTTGTAGAAGCTGGAGTAACCAGAGACAGAAGAACTACTGGGATAAAGGGGAATGACTATGGGAGATCAGCACTGCAGGAGTGAAGAATGCAGTTCTGTTATTTCCCACATCCCATTATAACATTCTTTTCTACTTATTCTCTATTCTTCTACTTGTTTGCAGATATTCCACAGACAGGACTGAAAATTAAATATTTTGGGAGCTCCATATCAGAGGGATTCTTATTTTGGTTATCTAGAAATTTCAAAATTTTTTTCAAGAAAATTCAATTATACTTTTAAGTAATAATTAAAAGAAGATTCAAAGTGAAAAAAGAAAGAAATATAACAATAAAACTGAACAACTCCTTATTGAGCAAAAAAACCGCAAACCAAAACCCCCAAAAACCCATATGAAAACCTTTGATAAGATTCACCCACACCACAGACAACCATGAAGAAAATTATTGTGGGAACTATATGAGTAATTCCATTTGCTTGTACCATGTGTAGCAAAAGATATGGAAAAATAACAGCAGAGACTAAGAAACTCACACATCTGCCAGACAGATTTGTATGTCTTAAATAACAGTTTTCTGGTTGTTACAACTTCTTCACATGCTCAAAGTTAATCTGTCAGATTTGGGGTCAGGAAAGAATTTTGACCTCTGGGCAGATTGACAGGGACTGTTAGGTTTTAGGGTTTGTTGTTTTTTTTTTTTTTTTTAATTCAAAATATAGATATAATCCATGTCCAAGAAAATATTTGCATTCTGTGCAATTTCAGGACCAGTAATACTGTCAGTACCTTTCATCCTTCATAACTTTTTGCTGGAACATATTATTAGGTTTTTTTGTTGCATTGGTTTTTGGTTGGGTTTTTTGTTTGGTTTTGTTTGTTTGTTTGTTTTTTTAATGTAAGTCATCAGTTTATTAGAAGGTAATTTAGGAAAATTTTTTCATGCCCCAAGAAGTATAATGACATCTAGATGTTCTATAGAATTATTGAAAGAGATCTTTAGTATATTAACATACTGCAAGGGACTGCAATGTGTCTTCTGTCTTGGCAGAGTTAGAAAATAAACCAAAAGTCATTTGTCTGAAACAGTACACTGTGAAGAAAGGTAGAAAAGGTAAACTGTAATGACCTCTTGAAAGAAACATAAGAAAAAAATAAAGTTAAAAAAAAAGTAAAATATATTGGTCAATTATGGAATCTTCTCTAAAAGTAACATTTTTTTTGCAAAAAGAAAACTAAATACATGATAGTTATCTGTTATTGTCAAATATTTTGTATGTTACTAGAACCACTATCTGATTTTATCAGAAACCTGGAATCTGATGAATAATGGTTGTTTTGTCCTAGACTCGGCTCCCACAATTATTTTTATTTCTCTGCATGTTTTCTTTCAACACTTATTTATACAGAACATTTCTGTAGGTTAAATCAGTCTCTTGTCACTTATCACCTATAATTAAATATGTTGGCCATGTGGGAGACAGCTGAGGCATCTGATATTGGATGAGTAATTCGACCTTTAGCTGCTGTTACTACAGAGTTTGAAAAAAAACCAAACCTCCAGCAGTTCTAGAGCTTTGTTACTGACACTTTCACAGTGTCACACTAAATTTAATTGGAATTAATGCTGCACTGAGAATACTCAATGAGTTCTGAGCTAAATCTTTCATACCTACTTTCTCTGTAAGCAGAACGCCAGGATTTTGTCATCAGGCAGAATAAGCTCCCTACTGAGTCTAAATTAGAACAGTAATTTTAGGGTTTTTTAGAAAAAAATAAACATCAATTTTGCTCTTCAGGATGGTGTAAAGTTAACCAGGCCTACAGGCTACCAGGACCATAGATGAGTCTATATCCATCTTATCTGACAGTTCCATTATTTACTAAGTAATCCTCCCAAAATCTAAAGCCAACCTCCCTGAAACGTGCATAGTGCCAATGTCATTTCCTCTGCACTGGACTGCTTTACACTCCCCATCAGCTCCTCCTGCACTGAGCTATCTGTTGATGTAGACAGCGTGGGTGAATAACATTTTAGCACAGCTACAGTTCTATGCTCTTGTGCATTGAAATATGCCATGATTAATTTTATTTAATTGTAACTTTATGTTATATATTAGGAGTTGCCACATTAGTATGCAGGTGTCAGACACAACAACATGACATATGCTGATGTTTTAATGCTGTTCACTCAATACTTTTAAAGCTACCTGAAGAATTTATGGGAGGAGTATCTAAGCAAAACTTCATGCAAAACCTTATCTCAAAAATATTGGATTACCTTGGAATGAGAGAAATCTGAGTGCTCTTTTGATCTTTAAGTTCTGTATGTATTTGATTTTGATTGCTTTTAATTAGGAGTAAATGATGTTCACAACTCTGCAAGAAGGTAAGTAAGTATTATGATTTTTCTGAAGGCAAAACTTGCATGTAAAAGAGTAAACCAAGTTTACAAGGTCATTCAGTAGATTTTTACAATTACTGTATTCTTACATAATCACAGCCTCCCGACTCTCAGGCCTAAAAGGCTTTGTTCCTTTCTTCCTTTGTTTTGCATTCATTTTCTCTCAAGGTTTCAGTTTAACATTATAGTTCTCGGAGATGAAGAAACAAAAGCTATGTCTGGATATGCAGTTAAGCCTATTCTCAAAAGCCAAACAAGTAAGTCTGAGTGGTTTGAAAGCACACATAAAGGTCACTAATTCACTAGAAATTTAAATTGAGTGTTTGAACTCCAGCTTTCTGGAAATATGGGAGTAGCACTCAAGACCGAAGTCCTAGGGCTACAAAGGTCATTGCAATGAGTAATCAGGGTTTGAGATTTGACTAGGAGCATGCCAGCCTAGTTTACAGAATAAAAGTATTTCAGATAATACAGTTTTCGTATCAGTGGAATAGCTACTCTATAGTTACATTGCAGATTCTTTTTTAGTTCTGCTTGCTATGATTTTTGTTTAAAATAACATGTATTTGATCCATTTTACTTTTAGAAGATAATTAGGAATACAGCAGCAATTTTTCTATGGGGATAATGTGGATGGCACATGCTAGAACATTTTACACTACCTGGACAAATTTAATGGACATTGTGATACTGGGTTTGGGCACAAAGGTGTGATGGTCATCCCAGGACTTGGGAATGTAAGTTGATTCATTTGAAGTCACATTGGTGTAGACACAGTCAATATTTCTAGAACTAGTTACATTGCAAAGTATATTCCTGTGATGCCTTGTCTTGCAGGTGTATCCCACCTAAATTTACTTCTGTGTAGGTAGCATACGAATAAGTCATTTAGTCACCAATACTTTGTGGATCACTTCTAAGGGAGTGTTTCAGCTCTTAGGTGACTGGCACACTTGTGGGGGAGCCACTGACTGCAAAATGAGCATAGGATGGTTAGACCCTACCTTATAAAAACCCCCATTAAAGTGTCTAAATTTAGGTGGGAAAATTGCAGGTGGATTTTTATGGCCAATTAATTTTCAATTTCCCTTCCAGATCAGTTCTGATGGAGAAATACTTGAATTATAAAAGTTTTAGCTTACTTTTAAGCAGTTTTAAATGTTTAGCTGAACAATGAAAACAGCACAACTGGAAGACAAAAGCCAAACTAGAAACCATAACAAGGGCAGCTGTCAGGGGCAGCCAGCAATGACAAGACATGGTTTATTTTGCAGATATCATCAGTTTCTTTAACTGAAATAGTCAGGGGTCTCTCAAAGGCACACCACCTTGGAGAAGGGCTTTAGATGTGTCAGATGTAAGTAAATAGTAATGTTAGAGATTTAGGGTGAATTTTCGTAATACTGCTATAAACAAAAGTACAGTCATACGCTGGTTTTCAATCATGAACTCTGTGAGGGGTGCTGAAACTGGCTGCCCATGTTGTCGTGGTTTAACCTGGCAGGTAACCAAATACCACGCAGCCACTCACTCACTCCCCCGCCTCCCCAGTGGGATGGGGGGTGAATCGGTAGGGG
>NW_009202660.1:0-978 GCF_000690835.1 Fulmarus glacialis | reverse complement strand
TGATAAAATATGCAAAATAAGTGAGGCACAATGCAATTGCTCACCACCCACGCTGACCGATAACCAAGTAGCAATCGGTACTTCCTGGATCACGCCTACCATTCATATACTGAGCATGACGTCACATGGTATGGAATACCCCATTAGCCAGCTGAGCTGGCTGTCCTGATTGTGTTCCCTCCCATCTTGTGTACCTAGCTCAGTCAGTAGGCATGGGAGCTGTCCTTGGACTAGGAGGGCACTTAGCAACAACTGAAAACATCAGTGTGTTATCAACATTCTCCTCATACTAAATCCAAAACACAGCCCTGGGAAGAAATTTAACCCTATCCCAGCCGAAACCAGGACACAGGTGCAGTTCTCAGATTTCATTACTGTGGTGAGAATGAAGTAAATGTGGTATATGGGTGGGTTTGTTATTTTCTAGAAGCAGCTTAATCAGAAAAGTCAGCAAACTGTCCCTTACCTAAAATTCATGAAATATCTAAATCACTGTGTCAGGTACAAAACTGTCTGATAGGTACTTTTCCAGTTTAATAAGTATTTGAAATGGTTTATTAAAAATCTATTTTCTCAAAAAAGAAAGTTGTAAATTAAATATGTCCACTGATGACCAGATTCAAGTCATAAAATTTGATACTTATGAGAGATTACAAAGTAAAATTTATTTTAGTTAACAAAGGAGAGCATATCAAACCTTTGGTGGATTGAGTCATTATGCAGAATTCTTCCTCACTTCCTATTAACTGTGGGATGCCTAGAGTAATGCTGTTCCTCCTTTTACAGAAAATTAAGAAGGATATGAAAAATATAGAGGGAATAGACTCCCACCTTTTTCCAAGTGGTTTCTACAACAAAAAGTGTACACACTGAAAAAAAGTAGTTAGTACATGTTTTTACATAAATTCTAGACCTCATAAATTTCATTGGCTTTTGCTAGGATGGCCATATGGGCTGAGGCCAACTGTATGGGGTTCA
>NW_009202659.1:29665-34274 GCF_000690835.1 Fulmarus glacialis | reverse complement strand
CGAGCCCTCGGCGTGGGGCTGGGGCTGGGCCTGTGACAGTGGGTGTCCGGGGGACGGGGCCCCTCTGACAGGAGCTGTGCGCGGCTCCTTCACTCCATCCCGTGTCTGCTGGGTGGGGATGCCGAAAGACAAAGAAATTAGCGTGTCTGATTTAGGATGGGGCTTGGCACTTCCAGAGGCTGGTTCTGCGGCCGGCCACCCCCCGCGATTTTTTTTGAGGGCTCAGCAGCCGGTGCAGGGAAGCCATGGAGCTGGATGGGGTCAGCCTCGGCGATAAGGGCTCGTGGGCTCCATACGCAGAGCTTTTGCACCGTCATGCAGCTCATTAATTGCCTTTATTCATTCTTCATGTGACCTGTTTACTAGGGAGACGCGCATGATTGCACTTAGCACGCTAAATGCTTCAAAAGGCTGAAACAAGCATTACCTCATGTAAGAAGGGGCACACTTCAAAAAGACTAATTAGCTGGAGATTGGGGATTAGTCAGAGATTAGTTAGGAAATGTATGTGCCATACTTTGAATATGTGATGCTTCCAGTATGTACTATGATTGTCCTTAGTTGTTAAAAACTGCCGTGAAATCTATAGGATCCTGTTTAGCTTATGAACAATAAGAAAGTGTAAACAGAACCAGGGGGAGGAAAAATAAGAATAGCTAATACCCGCTTTCTTGCCCCAAAGCTTTACCCACCCTTGCAGTGAAAAGCTCCAGTGACTGGAGATGGAAAGCAGGCAAACCTGAGTCTGAAAGCGGAGAAGTCTGAGTACAATGAAAGCCCTGTATGTAAGCAGTGTCACCCCTGAAACGTCTAAGAAGTGGGGGATCCACAATCCCTTGGGGTGTTCGAATCGAAGATGTGTTCCTGGAAAGCTGCCCCGTTCCCCACAGCGATAGCAAGAGTCAGCGTCCTACGTTGGCCTTGTACGGCATGGCCAACTCATCTGTTGTCTGACCTGGCTGAGTCTGTGAAAACAACACCTCGTGTTATCCTAGAGAGCGGAGTCCCCTGAGCTGGAGGGAAGCGCTGCCAAGGAGCTCCGTGTCTCTCTGCTCCTGGATTCCCTCTGACGGCAGGGAGATGGCTCCGCGCTGCTGCCCGCCCCTGTGCTCCCGGAGGCCCCTCTCTGGGTAAGGCACTCAAGTTCCCAGGGAAAGGCAGCGTGACTTCATATTTATTTTTAGTGCCTGGATCCTCCTGGCCTTGTTCCTATTTTAGAACCTGATAGGTTTTTTTTTTCTCCCAGAGCATAGATTTAACCCGACCCGTGAGTCCTTTGCTCTCCAGAATGGCCCATGTTGTTTCTTAAGTCTCTCTTAAAAAGTCAACAGACTGCAAGAGGCACTCTTGTTTTTTTTACAGTGGTGCAAGAAGACTGTAAAGAGATGCCAATGTGCTGTTAAAAATAAGCCGCTTCCAACATAAGTGGCTGACTATGAGGTCTTCCCCAGCCCTCTGTGCCCTCCGCTAGCGCCAAAAGCCCCGCAGGCTGCCCTGGCAGGTTGGGCAGGAGCCTGGATGAAGCAGCCTGCGGCGAGTTCCATGCTCTGGCATGAGGATATGAGGGCTCCAGCGCCTTCCTGCCCTGCAGGAGCCTGTTGCACAGGTGTTTGGCCTGGTGGGAAGGCAGACGATGATATAGAATGGCAGTAATTAACGCAGCCTTCATTGCAGTGGCCTTTGCTCTGTGAAAATGTGGCTGGCAATCTGCCTGATTACTTCTAGCTTTTCGAATAAGCAAATACATAAAGCCCCGCAACTAGAATTAGTCCTTTAAGTCCTAAGGGACATAAGGTTTTTAAAATAAAACAAAACAACTAAAATCCCCCCTTGTGCAGAGTTCAGATTCTGGAAGGAGAGAAGATGTAGACTCAGATGTGCTAAGGGCTTTGCCACCATCTTGATTTTCGGGTGGAAGCTGCTCAGACCATAGAGTAACTGTCTACTTGTGCCTATAAATGGATGAACTCTGCAAGATACCAAGTAATGAACTGACTCAACAAATAAAAGCTCAGGAGAATAGCATGAGCTAAGCGCACAGTAGATTGGCTGTAATTATTCATGGTTGCAGTGCATAGATAATGTTTCTAAGCATATTTTAGAGGCAGAACAAAGACTCTGGATGAAGGGAGATGGTCGTCGCCTGATCCGTGCCCATGCTCTCAAATCTCTGCAACTTCGAATCAAGTTTTCTCAGCTCTCCCCTTTAGAGGGCGTCCACGTCACACACATCTTCGACGTGCAAACTTCACCCGGGAGCTGCAGTACAAGACAAAGCCTCCCAGAGGTCAGCAGAACATGGTGGCTTTTCTGAAGCATCTGTGAACCTTCCTAGGGGTGCAAAGGGAGTTACAGTCTGGTTTGAACAGTTACGGTTGACCATATTCTTCCTCAGGCGGTTGCGATGCTGCTCCCAAAGGCAATTTGGACATAATATTGATACATTTCCTGTGGCTAATCTCCATCAGTTACAGTATTTTCTTGCTCCCGTCCTTGAAAGGACTTCTGTTTCTGTTGAGCAAGTAAGGCAAGCTATTAAAAGGGCATGGAAATCTTCTACGTGTGAATGTTTTGGGGCTGCTTTCAACTTCCCGACAGAGGATCTGGAGGGGATTACTTCCTGCAGCAAATCATATGCTACATTAAGCCCCCATCTTTCTGCTTTCTCAAGGCGCTTCAGTATCTGTCCTGCAAAGCCACAGCATTACCCTCTACAAAGAAGTCTGAGGGTATTTGGTTATCCCTAGAGCAGATGACAGGAGAATAGGTGGAATATGTGACAGAGAAGCGAAAGGCAGAAGGACAAACAGAAATCAATGACAGAACCTCTCCAACTTTAGCTGGGCTTTGATCCCACGCTTAAATTGAAGGACAAGATCTCCTCCCAATTTCCCACCCTTTTCCCCTTTTGGCTGCCTGTAAGTCCCTCCAGGGAGAAACTCTCCATGCTTACTGACAGCAATTTGATTTCCTCTCGATTTCCCCCTCTGCGGGTCCCGGTCCCACCCTGCAGACAGGGTTCCACAAAGCCTGGAGAAACAAAGCATCCGTTCATTCAGAGACGCCCTGCTGTGGTTATCATCTTCGACATATGGCCGGGGGAAGCAACCAGGGTATTTGAACACATTAAAAAGCGAGTCCCCCATTGCTAAATGCATCTGGCAGGCACCAGCCCCCTGCATGGCTTGAGCGTACGAAGTGCGAGGAGACGCCGAGGTGCAGGGCATAGCTGGATTGATGCTTGTCTCTGTTACATATGCTGTGTGCACAGCAGTGCACAAAGAACAGTCCCCTGGGGTACGGCTGGAGATTACTTGCTGGTATTTCAGGTGCCAGACTTCTGAGAGAAAAGATCTGTAGTGTTAAAAAAAGCCTGCCACGAGGTCCCAAATCCTGGTGTCTGCTGCTTCAAATCAGTCCCAAGAAATACCAGAAAGGCTCTTTGGAGCTCAGTAGCAGACAAGAAACATCTTCCCACACAGGACAAGGCACACTGCAAACAAAATGTCCTTCCCTTCTCCCAGCAGCAAAGCTCTTAAGCCTCCATTTAATGTTAAACACACGCTTAAACCCATTGTTCCTCAGCATGTCCTGTGTGCTTACGTAGAATTTTAGCAGGCTCAGAAATGCTCTGCTGTAACTGGGGCCTGTCTAAAGGCTGAACCTTGTACACTGAATAACAAGACCTTTATCTTTACATAATATCTGTGCAACGAAGGGATGGCTTTTCTGGGAACATGGTGGTATCTGCAGGCAGGGCTATGGTATGGATTCCTGCAGGTGGAGAACAGAAAAAGGTCCCTTTTCTCCTCCTGATGGTGCTGAACAGCAGAATTAATGGCAACTTCAGCCACTGACTTGATCGCTTCAAGTCTGATGTCCCAGCTAGGCAAAGTGACCATCTTGTCAAAGCTAGCCAGATTGCGTTCACAGCTTCGTTCCTTAGAGGAGCTGATCAGAACAGAGAGCACACAACAAATTGTTCTGATTGCAGTGGATGCATGGATAAATCCTGGGGCCAGACATACGCACTTGTTGAACAACAGCAGTAGGAATCCAGCTTCTTCATGGATGAATATGTTTAATTAAAATATATATCCTCAGAGTATACCCAGAGATGGAAGATGTATACAGCTACACAAATGCACTCAAAGATGGTAGGAAAAACTTAATGCTGTAAGGCTAGTGAAACCAGGAGTAAGATTTCCATCACAGAAGGTCTTTAAGGCCAAGCTAGATAAAAAATTACCAGGAATGGAGGGTTGACCTTGCTTTGGGCAAAGAGATGGATCCTTTCTATTTTCTGTGTCAGCCTGAGAGATTAAAGGCATGGTAAGCAGAAAGGGAGTGAGTTGGTATAAAAATATCTAGGCAATATTAATGAGGAACTTCTCAGGTCCTTTTTTATCACAAACAGTATTTCTGTTTGCCTGGATTACTCGGCCAACCAGCCGTTGATTCAAACAGATCTGCACTGTCATACAAGCAATATTTCATCTATCAAGCTTAGATACAAGAAATATGCTAGGCACGCATGGGGCAAACAAGCATATTCTTGCAAGTAATTAGCATAAGCTGCACTGAGGTCAAGTGGTTGTGTCAGAGCACA
>NW_009202659.1:29341-29615 GCF_000690835.1 Fulmarus glacialis | reverse complement strand
AGAATTGCAAATGCCGTATCTCTGGCTCACCTCTTGCTTCCCATCGTTTATACTAGAGGAAGGAGATAATTGTTCTGAGGTACTTTTAAGAATAGCATCTCTGCTAGTTCCGTTGCTTAGCGGGAAAGAACATGTTTAAATGATGAAAAGTCACATTATTTCAGGTCCTGTTAGGTCATTTTTCTTGCCTTTATGCAGGGGAAGCCAGCTGAATGCCTAATTTGACCAAGTTCAAAGTGGTAAACTGAGGTCTCACTAGATTACAGAGGGCGGT
>NW_009202659.1:19177-29308 GCF_000690835.1 Fulmarus glacialis | reverse complement strand
CCTGCTGAAGGTAAGAAGATCTATTGAGGGCAGTGTCCTGGTCACGTCTCCTTGAGGGAGCCCTGCTGCAGGGCCTCAGACCAAGGGCCTTCCAGACTAATGTCATTTTTCCAAGAGATGCCCAAAAGGGAAAGTGCAAGAGCGGGGTCATTACATATGATACATCTCCCAGTACCCTACCAGCCGCCAACCATTTGAGGGTGCAGACTTCGAGAGCTGGATGTCAGTTCAGTGCCTCCACTATGGGTTTTCTCTGGAATGGAGGTTTCGGTAACTTTCTTTTCCATGAACTTGCCCAGTTGCCCTGTGAACCCGTAACAGCCATTCCCTCTGGTGGGGAGGACTTGCACAGGTCAGCCTGTGCTGTGAGAAGGACCAGCTTCCTTTCATTTGTTCTGTGTCTGGCTCCTGTCAGTTTTGTTTGATGGCCCCAAGTTCTTGTATAGGAAAAGACCATCAATGGCCCTTCCTACCCACCCTGCCTGTGCGGGCAGAACTTAGGGATCTACTTATCCTTCCCTTCTCTTCAGGCTCCCAAGTCTGATCTCTTCAGAATAGATCAAAGAGTGAGGGTAGGGTTGTTTTAAACCGCTAGTTTCCTACAGAATGTGATCTATCCACTTGCAGATGGCTTTTATGGTGTCTAAAGCCTCCCATGGATTAGCCCACCGTTGACTGTATAAACATTTTCTCTATCCCACATCCTGCTTCCACAGCATGTCTCGTACTCGCTTCTCTGTCCTTTCAGTCAGTCCAAACATCCTGCAAAAAGCATCCAGCTCTCCTTGACAGCCTTCCTCACTCCTTCTCCCCCCAACCTCCCCAGCCTCTGCCAGGTTGCAAATAAAACTCAATCAGCCCAACACAACCCCCAAATTCTTGGAGACCTGCCCACAAGGGAGAGACTCTTGACCCTTTCTGATTTAACTACCAACTGCTGCTTTGCTGTTGCATAAAGGTCGGTCTTTCTTCAGCCATCTCTCCCCCTGCACATTTCAAGTGCTCTCCTTTCTCCCTTCAGCTGTCATCTCAAGCAGCCTTGCTGCTGAAGGAGGTGGGCGGGAGAACACGCACCGCGGGAGATGGCTGATCTTCCATAGCACTTGTGCTCGGGGATGGGAGAACTCAGCCGTGGCAGCATCCTCCTCCTCCACCTCTCCTTGCCACATAAGGGGGAGAAAGCCCCACCACGGCTGCCCGGCACAGATGTGTGCACCAGCACCGGTGTGTGAGCTCTGCGGCTTGGGGAGTGCTGCTGGGGGGCTAGAGACGGGGCTGGACATACACCCCTTTATCTAGCAAACCAGGGGCTGCACTTGCTGGCACTCCTCCCATACAGACACACAGCAGAGCCTGCAGGGAGGGAGCTGCTGCGGCTCGCTGGTCTCTGGGTAACCCCCTTCCCTGGCAGCTGGTGGGGGCATGATTGAGGCTTAGGGGGGGGTCATGGGGGGGGCTCTTTCTGCCAGACCAGCTGTGGGGCAGGCAAACTAAGGCAGGGGTAACCAGGACAGCGTGGGTGGTAATGTCTCAAACCACAGCACCTGATTTACCAGAAGTTGTGTGTGAAGTGCTGCTGACTTGGAGCAGCTGGCAAAAAAGTGAAAACACCCCCCCCCCAAATCATTATTTAAACAGTATAAAGGTCTCTGTAAATGTTTAAAACAACAGCACGGTTGGGAGGGGAAGGAGGAAAGACAAACAAGTTTGCTGTTTCAGCTTCTCAGAAACAGATCTTAATTTTTGGCAGGGTTTTATTCATCCAGAGGATCCAGCTGCCAACATGCTTTGGGAGGCTCCAAATTCATAATCGCTTCCCTAACATCTTCCTCCAAGAGGCTGCAGTTTGGCACAGGCGCCACCTTTGATGTCTGCGTTTGGCCAGCACCTTGTGCCGTAGGATCCCAGTTCATGGCCAGGGTATTTATGCTGGGAGTCAGTCGCTGTGAGTGCTCCTGACGATGTTTTTCTTTCCCAGACCTAAGGTTCACGGTGGTCAAAGCTCAGCAGGAGCCAGGGAGCTCAAAGGAGCAAGGTGCTGCGGGCTGGCTGACTGCTGGGGTACCTTGCCTGCATGTGAGCAGGGCAAGAATCAGGAGCCTCTCTTCCCTCTCTCAGGAGATGGGGGCTCCCAGTTCCCGGCCCACTGCCCCTCCTTTCTCATCTGCCTCCCTAGCACTGCCAGCACCTGGTGCATTACCACAGCAGAAACCCTACATAATTCCTGTTTAAATACACAGCTGGCAACATGACTTTTACTAATTCAGCTTTTTACTGTTGAAGAGCTAGAGCTGTATCCTGCTTTGGCTCCAAGCTGAGAGGGACTTGATCTGAAGCTCTGGGTGTCGCAGGCTGCTGGAGATCAGTGGCTGCTCTCCAGCCTCCATGCAGATCTGATGCTCTGGATCCCCAGATCCCGAGCCCTGGAGCATCTGCCCTTGAGCAGGACCATCATCTGTGTGGGATCTCAGGGGAAGGGGGGCATCCTTCTCAGCACGGGGGAGGCTTTGGGCTGGGAATATGAGGGTGCATCCATGAGGAGGTCATATGAGAACGAGGTCCCTGGGGAGCAGAGGAGGACTGTACTCCCCACCAACCTGCCTGAGGTCTCAGCTGGTCGCCAGCCCCCAGTCAGGGCTCGTTTCTGCCCAGTCCCACCTGCTCAGCTCCTGCCCAACCAGGGAAAGGGCTTGTCTTCCTGCCCAGTCGTGTGTTTTGCTCCCCCCCCGCCCCGGTCTCCCTTTGGCCCAATCCTGCTCAGCCCCACGCCGAGCTGTGGGGTATATATCACTTCAGCACCCATAGCTGGGTAGCTGTGCTCTGCTGTGAGATGGCTCTGCTGTTAGTTGCTCTGGTTGGTGTGTGCAACCTTTATTGCTATAGAAATGTGCTCTTATCTGCTGTATTTGCTCTACAGTCTCTAGAATTTTGTTCCTGCTTCAGCTGCTCAGACTGACAGTGGTGCTGAGCTGTCGTCTGAAGATGCTGTTTCCAGAGAAGCTTGAATACCTGTTGGGTGGTTTAAGGAGCTGACCTTGCTGCTGCTGGCTTGTGTGTGGCCATACCTCTGTGCAGATATGGGAGGGAAGATGTATGCAATGGTTCCTCATACATCCAGTCCCAGCCTGGCTGTTGCTGCTTCTGTTGCTGGAGTGACCTAATCCAAAGCAGAAAGACTGAGCTCAGCTGGGCTGGCTTAGCTCTTGAGCAGGGCTGCTTCTGTTGCCTGTGGCTGCATGCAGTTTGGTGCGGGAAAACCCTGATACTACTTTCAACCAAAGCTTTAAGAGTAATGAGAGGGACTGGCCTGCTTATGTGCTGTCCTGCCTCACTGAAGTCCTATTCTAGTTAAATCGGTAACTGCCCACAGACAGTACCCAGGAAAGATGTTGCTGGGGTCTCCTTTGCGTTTCCAACTTCAGCCAGCTCCTGTGCAGAACCTACACTGGGATAAGAGATTGACACTGTATGAAACCTTCCTCCTCTTCAGCAGATGGTGTTTGCAACAGTGGACTTTGCTGGTGTTATTATAACATAACGGCCTGGTCTAGCCAAGAAATGGAAGGAGAAGCTGCAGTCTAGTCTTGCTGAGACTGGCTTGCTATGTAAACCTGGCCTGAAAGCCTGGATCACAAATGAACTCTTGCTTTTTCAAGGATCAGACTTTTCTGCCATCTTCAACTTACAAGCTAAAGTGCTGTCACAACTTGCCTATAGTCACTCTGCAGCATTCACGGCAATCTCCTGGGACACTCAATGACCGAGGATGCGATATGTGTTGCAATGTGACCTTCGTATTACCTTCACAGAAAACCTAAATGCATCTTAACTGGGGTGAACCTGGTGTCACTGCCTTAGGCTTTAGCAGATCAGCGCTACATCTGTCCTAGCTGTGAACTCTACATGCTTCATGCCTAAAAATCGTCACGGTTGGAAAAACAGTGCCCCTACTTGAGTGAACCACTGAGCTGGTGTGAGTTATTGGCTGGTACTGCTACAGAGTGAGCCTGTTCCAGCATATCCTGCTAAAATGGTGCACTGAGAAGGTGTAGCTGAACCTCCATCAGGCCTGTTGCTGTCAGATGAGACTGCTGAGCACTAACTGCAATGGGTACTTTCAAGATAAACCTTGGTCTCAGTCAGGGTGAACAAGAAAAAGCATGTTGCCTTGATATTGTCTGAAGGCTGCCTTCTGCATCATGACTGCGGGTGGAATCTGGTTACCAGCAAAAATGAGGTGTCAGCTGGTATAAGCCCTCCAAGAAACTGGGTTACCAATATTTCTGACCTTATTCTATCTATCACATTCAAGATGTGAGCAAACACAGAGCAAGTGTTGTTCCTTCAGCTGGAAGGGTCAAGAAACCATGTTTTCTGAGGCTGCTTGTGTGTCTCAGCTGGTCTCAGGCCTCCAGAAAGTCTTTCCTAATTCCCTTCTGGCTACCTGTGACCACCTTCCTGTTCCCGAGTAATGCTGCTGCTCCCAAAGCATTGCTGGAGCTCTGCCTGACTGCATCGGCTATCTGAGCTGCTCTGCTCCTCAATCCTCCCAGTAACCGGAGACTCTGTACAACAGTCTTTAGCCTCCATTGAAAAACCTGCTGAGCAGCAATCTGAGAAGAAAGCCACGGGCATGGCAGAGAGACTGTTGCACGCTCTGTCCCACATTTGGTTAATACCTATGAGAGATATTAACCTTCATGGGGAAAGAAGTTATGTACATCTGTCAGCTCCGCTATTCAAGCGTGCCCTGATCCTGTGAACAGAGGCACCTCCGCCTGAAATCTGAGAACCGCCTCAGCCCATGCAACCCCTTTGTGCATCGCTCCTTGCTAGTCTGACTCCGATAGCACCAGGGTTTCTCACAGCTCTTGGGTCAAACCTCACTTAGCCCTGACAAGCCTCAAAAGCTCTTTCACAGCAAGCCATGTGTGAACTCAGTGTGTCCCATATCGGCACCATCTACCTGCCTCTATCCTGCCCGGTTACAATAGGCACAACAGGCCTGGACAGGTAGGAGGACACTGGGCACAGCTGGACTTGGGTGCTGGGGCTGGGCGCGTTCA
Source organism: Fulmarus glacialis (assembly GCF_000690835.1). Lineage (NCBI taxonomy): Eukaryota > Metazoa > Chordata > Aves > Procellariiformes > Procellariidae > Fulmarus > Fulmarus glacialis. Next base: position 24,242 of record NW_009202659.1, on the reverse strand, counting down.
GCCAGAGTGCTTTTTTCTTCAGCTAAAGAAGAAATCTCTCTTTAGCTCCTCTTTCACTCAAAGCTTTCAAAGTGGTACCGTATGTATGCTATCATAATGTTCATTAGTCTCTGTCTGAGCCCCCTCGCGCTGCAAAAATCCCTGGAGGGGATGGGCTGGAGTGGGATGGGTTTTGCTGCAGCTGAGCTCTGGTGGTTTTTCCCATGGGGTTTCAAGAAGTTTCGTTCCACCCATGAGAAGTGCCAGGCATCAGGGGAAGATTTGATTCTTGGCAGCTGTTCCCGTTTTGCTCTAGAAAACAGATGCTGTGCTAGGAATGCACCGTGACTAAAATTCCTCTGGGCTGCTCAGGTCAAATAGCAAATAGCAGCAATAGGGGAAACAGGGGGCAGGAGAGCAGTGCTGCTCAGCAGAGAGCAAACAGGAGGGCAGAGCCCTTTCCTTTCCCTTTCATCCTCCCCTGAGCCAAAACGCAGGAGCTGAGCAGTTTGAGAGAGAGGAGGAAGCTGGGGGTTAGCAGGCTGCCTCCCTCCTACCTCTGGCAGCCACACAGCACAGGCATGCACACTCGGCTCTGCTGGTACCTGCTCTGGGGAGCTCTGTCATTGTCAGCCTCGTTGCTTTTGCGGTGGTGTCCGATCTCCTTGGAGAACAGACCATGCTCCCTCCATTTGTTTTGCAGAGGGCTCAGGGAAGCTTTCAGGATCAGAGGTTTAAATAAGGGGTGTGATGAGCGGTGACAGTTTGGGAAAAACACAAGCAGCAAAAGGTTTTGAATCTGTCAGAGAACATGACAGGCAAGTTCACAGTCCCTGCAGGCCTTTGGCTTCTTGTTTTCTTTTGCCAAATGGGGAAAGCAATCCTGTGCAGTGATAGTCTGTGGCAGGCGGGGTAGCGCTGAAGATGCTGAGAGCAAAGCAGAAAGCCTAGGCAGGGGATGGGGCAGGGGGAGATGGCCTGCAGGGGCTAGGGAAGCTGGGCACCTCTTTTTTTGGGAGGATGCTGTGAGGCATCTGGAAACTCAGCTTCTCCAATGTGCTCAGCTCTGTCCACTGCACCCTGGATGCTGAAGTCGCTCTCAGGGCATCTCCTCCTGCTGCTCAGGGGCTGCCAGGGCTGATAGGACCTCTGGGGCTGGAGAGTGGGGGGTGAGAGGTGCAGGCAGCCCAAAGTCTGCTTCCCTGCCCTTCACGGCTGAAGGTGTTGGGACCGAGGATCGGGCCATGCCTGCCCAGCGAGCCCTGGGTGGGTGGTGAGCGCAGCCTGCACACAGCCCTAGTGCTCCAGCCCCTCGACGCCACTGCAGAATGGGTCGCCCCATCAAAACAGACCTTGCCTTGTTCCCAGGCTAAAAGAAGGGGTTGTGTGATAAAAAACTGCAGCTGGTCTTTCTAATCTCCCACCGGTGTCTGCATTAACTGTCAAGACAGTGACTTCCTTGATGCTGGGCAATTTTTTTCTGTGCACGCAGCCAGCTAATCAATTAAGTTTCTCAGCAGCTTCCTCCAGCATTCAGGCTTGGAGGGTGGAAGGAATTTGTTATTCTAGGCACTGTTGGAGAGGCATGAACTGTACTAAAAGCAAATTGGTTGCGCTTTCCAAGCACTGACACTCTTCACTCACAGCTTGGCTTTCTGGTCCTCCTCCCTCAACCTCCTCCCTGCTCTCCTGAGCACCTCTGGGTGCAGCCCTGGTCCAACCAGCTTGGACAGAGCTGGCCTGAGGCACATCTGCTCAGCACTACGCTGCACCCTGCTATGGTGGGCTGGGTGCTGGGGATGCTCCGTGTCCCAGACAGAGGCATGGATGTTTGCCTTGGGGTAGAGTCTTTGTACAGCAGGTCAGTTTGACTGTAGAAGGGATTAATGCTCCTGGGTTGCCTCTCATCTGCTTTCCCAGCTGTAGCTGGTACAAGCTGGTGAGGCTGAGTACCACGCTGCAGTCATGTGGACATGCCGGGGCAGGTTGGTTTGTCCCTTAGCTTAGCCCTCTGCTAAATAAATATTCTCTCTTGATGCTTCTTTCCAGGCACTTGCTTTTTTTCCTTTTCCCATCTTGTTTTCCTCCTCCTTCATTGACCACAGAGGCGTGGTCCTCTGCATATGGGAAGTAGATGCTATGTGGTGTATTCACATCCGTCCCAGTAACCTTGGGCTTTACAGAGCTCAGCACTGGGCTGAGAAACAGAAGTGGAAGGATCTGGCAGGGTGGGTGGAGGCACCAAGAAATATGGGGTATTTGGGGTAATCTTAAGGAAGATTTATGGATGGTTGAGAGGAATTGCATCTCCTGCCAGCTCAGCTACACCCTGGCTCTCTGCTAGTGGGAATGGGGATGGTTTTTATGTGTGTTTAGCAATGCAATGACTTAAGCATGAGAGCAGCAGGATTGCCGGAGTCAGGAGGGCCGCAGAGGTTTGCTAGGAGCTCAGCCAGTTGTGTAAAACTCCTTACTCCCCACACTTTGGCCTGTCAGGATACATGCATGCATCCTCCCAGGCCAAGGAAAACTTGGCCCAAGCAGAGCTGCTGTTGTGCTGTTGGCCAGGCGGCGGCGGGTGGGGATGGCCACAGCTTGAATCCAGCCTGGCCTGGAGGTGACCAAGGTCTTTTCCATTAGGTGCTGCCTGGCAGCCTCGGTGATGCCTGCTCAAAGGCTTCCCTGCGGGCTTGTTGCCCCAACGTGTCATCCTGCTTAGAAATCTCAGCAGAGTGGGTAAGGAGGAACTGGGTGGAGAAAATGACCCGTGCTTTCAGAAGGTTATCTTTATCAGCAAGAGGATTTCATCCACCTCTAATCCTGTTCTCTATAGCAAGATAACCTGGTGCTAATGGCATTGCTTCTGTAGGATAAATCCCATAGATGTTCTGCTTGGGAAGTAATATGGTGAACCAGGAAAGAGAACCCAGGACGCCTGCTATGAGTCGTCTTTCCAAGCTGTTACACAATACTACTCTGGGGTTAACAAACTAAAAACATCTGGGAATAATCAAAGCTATTTAGGCTCCGGGAAAGCATGGCTGGAGAAAGTTTGAAAGAAACAACTTGAAAGCTCAGCATTGTTAAAAACAGTCTGGAAGCCCTGAAAATTAAAAGTAGGGTAACATCTACAAAGAGTGAGGAAGTATCAAGAGAAGGATCTAATATCCTCTGAGGAACAGAGAGGAGCCAGAATGAATTGTAATGCTCGAGACTCTACTAAGCTACAGGGCATTAAAAATTGCTTTGGAACAAACAGATCTGCCTTTCCTGTGGTTTCCACTGGCAAGGGAGCAGAGGGAAAGACCAGGGTCTGTCTTAAAAACAGCCTAGGGAATGGAAGTACAATTTAATGACAGATAATCGCAATCCGCCAAAAGCCTGGTAATGCCGATGCAGAGCCTGCAGTGAGCAGTATCTGCCAGGGCTGGCTCTGGGAGGATGCGGGGCACACAGCGGAGGTTTGGGGCCAAATTGCATCCCTGGCAGGGTGCCACCAGCCAGAACACAGCTGTGGCAGGGAGGGATGTAACCCGCAGGCTTTGCTTTCCAAGCGGCAAGATGCGTGCTTGGGCTGGCCGATGGCATTGCTGCGGGAAGGGGAACGGGGTGGATCGTGGTTCCCAAGACACATTCCCTACGGAGGGTGACAGTGCCTTGCTGCCTCCCGCCACGGGGAGTGTGCTCAGGCCTCCTCTTCGATGGCAGCTCAAGTGACCGTGGGACCATCCTCTGATGGTGGATAACCCAGGGCTGGCAACTGGAAATGCTGTCGTGGGGGTGTCTGGCTGGCAGCAGGGACCGTGGTGCTCCACATGCCTGCCGAGCTACCTGCAGCACTGACCCTGCTCCTTTTGCAGGAGCCTGGGGGGCTGCTTCCCAGGAGTGACTCAGAGAAGGGCCACGGAGCTAGCTCTCATCAATGGAAATCCCCTCTTTTAGCATCACTGGGAAATCTCACTTCTGCTGATTTATAGGAGCTTTAATCTTGAAGAGCCTCTCTCAGTGCTTTCCATTCCCTCTTCTACCACTTTACATCTCCTCCTACTTCTGCCCCTGGCTGGGGCTGGGGTGCAAGCCCCCAGCGTCTCCAAGAGATGGAAAAGCAGCCTGGGAATGAGGAGGGTGGGCACACTGGAGGAAGGACAACGGGAAAACCAGCCACCACAGGAGCCATGGAAATGGTTAAAGATTTGGGGAGTCCAGGTCTGCCGCATCTTCCGTGACAATCTGGCCTCCCCAGCATCCTCGTAAATGAGAAACCGCATAAGCCTCACACACTATTATTGCTACGGAGCATTAGAGTCTCCCATTTAGGATAAACATTCTCATCTCCAGCAGAGCATGAATAACATTAAATGAGATAGTTAAAATGTTTCAGGCCAATTATAGCCCTGGTGTAACTTCGGCAGAGTTACACCAGGGATTAATTTGATCCGGAGAGCTCTGCCTCCTGTTCTGAACTGGGATTCCAGTGCGGGTAATTACATCCTGCCTCTCTGCACTTCCTCTGGAGTTTTAATTGGGTTGAATGGACCAAATCCACAGCAAGTGTAAATCAATGTAATTGAGGTCTCTCTGGAGAGGAACCCTGCTGATTTACACCCTCAAATCTGGGCCAATCTTCTCCCTTTCCTCTCTCCGCCAGGCTCCAGCTGCCTGGGGGCTGGAGGCTGCCCAGCGAAGGGCAGCATGGGCTGAGGTTGGTGCAAGGAAACTGCCCCGACCCAGCACCAGCCTCCCTGCGAAAGACTCAACTTCTGCTCTTTTCTTCAGAAAGTCACCAAATTTCCAAACCGAGGGCTGAGAAAGCTCTGCCTTGCCTCTCTGCTGCATTAGTGCAGGTCAGGTCTGCTCTGGGGTGCAGGCAGCCCAGTGTGGGTGCACAGCAGCCTGCACACTGCCGTACCTTCTGCTGGTAAACCCGCCACCTCGATCGCATGCCGGGGGCTCCGGCCCTCACCTCCCAGCCTGGATCCCAGACCGGGCTCCTTGTGCCCTGAGACAGGCAGCTGGACTGTCTCCCTCTTCCACTTCCCAGCCCTCTCAGTAAATCAACGTTAATGAGGGACATTTGACCCTCTCT
>NW_009202659.1:11018-19146 GCF_000690835.1 Fulmarus glacialis | reverse complement strand
TTAAGAAGCATTTTTGTTCCATGAGATAGTTAAGAAACTTGAAACAATTTCCTCCCCCTGCTTCTACTGTAGTTTTTTGGTTGATTTTTTTTTTTTTTGAGAAAAGGCAATTTATATGTCACAAACAGCCTTTAGGATGCCTCAGAAGTGGCAGCAGAGGAGAGACAGCAGTGTCTGATATGGAGGGGATGGATCAGACAGGCCAGTCAAGATGGGATGACCCCAGCCCTGGTCCACTTGGTCCATCAGAGCGACCACGTGTGCAACTGAGACAGGAGGGTCTGAGCTGGGAAAGTGCACTCGCTGGCTGTAATTAGGAATTTAATTGCGAGGCGTTATCTCACCAAGTTGGAGCTTCTACAGAGCCATACGTCCTCCATAGCCAATTGTATACAGGGGCGACGGCAGAGGGAAGAGTGCTGGGAACGGCCTCCCTCACAGATTTCCAGGACTTTGTGCTGCTGTGTGGTCCCTTTCCCTTCTCACAGAGAAATGATGAAAACAGACAGTCAGATAAACCCCGGGGAGCTGGGCCCGGCGAGGCCCCGCAGCTTCGCCCCCTCCTCCAGGCTGCGTGGGACTGCTGGTCCCACACCACCTCCACCCCACAGCTGGGTGTAGCCCACTCGCCTTTTCATTTCCCTTTTGTTTTTTCCCAAAGTGTATTTTAGTGGGGACAGAGATGGAAAGAAGAAGAGCAGAGATGTCGCAATCCTTCCTTCCTCCTCAAACAAACGGCATCTCCTCAGTGGGACCACGACAGTGGGACTGCAATGGTGGGACCATGTCCCTCAGCCTCCTAGCCCCGAGGAGACCATCAGCATCCCATCCCTCGGAGAACTGCCAGTGACACTGTGCCTGGCCCGTGAGGGCTGTCACTACCAATTCTGTGTTTCTCGTAAAGCGGAGGGTGGTTTTGGCCGGCAGAGAGGACACGGTTAACGAGGTTAAGCGAATTCCCACTCCCACCCACCAAGGGCCTTCCGGGACCGTCACAAATCTCAGCACAGACAGCAAACACCTCGTCGTGGCCAGCAACCCTCGCGCAGCCGCTCGCTACAGGCAGACTCGCCCGCTCTTAGCTCAGCTGCTGGCTGCGGCTGATTGAGTAAATAAAGAACATTTCTCACGAAATCCACCCTCTTGGAGGTCCCCAGGCAGAGAGCTGGCCTTTCCGTGGCTCAGGAAACCTTTATCCCCCAAATCTACAACACCCCCGTGCAGTCGATTTAGCAAGCGATGTTTGCACACCCAGGTTTGCAGTGCAGTGACCCTGTTCCCGGCAGCACCGTGACATTTGCAGGCACCATTTCCAGCTGGCCCCACATTGTCCTTTCTGGGATTTTTTTTGTGCTAGTCCAGATGGGGAGAAAGGTCAGAGTTACTGATAGTAAGGTCCAGACTGAAATCTGGATTTTCCCTAAGCCCAGGATGACTGTGCCTGGGCTAACCCTGCAAACTGGGGCTCCAGTCAGCTACCCTCAGCGGTTACACCGGGCTCTTCTCCTAGTCTTTGGGGCTATCATAGCTCCAGCATATGCACTTCTTTCTTGGGGTCCTCTCCAACCTGTTTCTGACCTTGCCTGAATGCAGATCCTCCTCGTTGCTCACCACTGCCCACCCAGAGCTGAACAGCCTCAGCCCTGATGCCTCCTCTGCAGCTAAGCCCTTGACATTTATTTTCCCTTAAATCAATACATAAAAGCCATGCTACAGCAATACCAGCATGTCGGGGGAGTCCAGGTGATTTATATCATCTGGAGAGCTGATTTTGCTTTTGAAGCTTCAATCCTGATAAGCTTTTTTCTTTCCAGCCCCCAATCTCTTTGCGCTGCCTTCAGCACATGTACATTGTATTCATGCCCTAACCCCCCCCTTCCTGGCATTATTGACTCTCCATCTTGCTTTTAATCTGCTATAAAATGAAGGCAGCTCCCAGTAAAATAGCAGTTTTATTCTTCCTGATCATAATATTTCCTTTACCAAAAAGAAGAAAAAAAAATTGTTTAAAGTGAGTTGAGGTTGTAAAGGCTTCATTAAAAAGCTTCAGGGGAAAAAAAATCCATTAGGAAAACTCTGTAGGCATTTGTGAAATTCTCACTGAGGAGAACCAAGCCACTGGGAGCTCTTGTCCGTGTGTCTGGCCTTACCTCGGTGGTGGTGAGGTGACCCTACAGCCCCGGATGGGGAGGAGGTGCTGCCATCAGCCAGGAGCATCCCGGGCAGGAGCCACATCCCGGGCTTCTTCCCCACCGTCGCTGATCAGCCGCTCTCCTTCCCCCATCGCTGAGTCCTGCTCGTGGCCGCCAGCGGTGGTCAGCTTTCAGAAAGGGGCAAACAGCCTGTTCTGGGTGCAAAGGGGGTGTATTTGGCACTGAAAATTCATACTAGCCATGATGAGGCCGGTGCAACTCTGCCCGCAGAAAGGATTCTGCTCTGTAACTACTTCACTCACCAAAAAAGCAAAGACCTGTCTCCGTCTGCCTCATATGTATTGGTGAAAGCTTTGGGAACTGCTTTTTCAGTTAGGTTGAAGCTGATGTTTGCAAGTCCACTGGTCCCGATGACTGATCAATACATGCTGATAGACTTTTCCCATCAGAACATTTATTTTTCCAACAGGACACCGAGTTCTCAAACAAATGAAGGCTTGCACAAGAAATCGTCTGCCTCAGTTTGGCAGCAAACAGAAAACAGGAATATTTTTCTTTATTCTAAAACCAAATTTTTGTGGCTAAATAGAGCCAAAAATATATCTCCCCCCCCCACTTCTCCCAGACACGAGACATCTCTGAATGCCGAAAGCAACTCTTCCCTGCCGCAAATGGACCAAATAAACCCAGCACGAGACTGGTGCTTAGTAGAAACAGATGCGTCTCTAATGCTGTCATCTACAGCAAGCTGTGTCTGCAAACTGATCTTTTATTAACGTATTTGTATAGATGGGAAAGCTGCAGAGGGTGTGCGAACCCCACTGCCGGGAGCAGGACGCCTCATCGCCCCATGCCCGCAGGCTGCATTATGGCTTGCAGAGGGCATCGCCGTGGGGCTGCCGGCCACCCCCCAGGGCTCAGCCTTAAAGAAAGGCAAATTTCTTTCGAGAGGCAAATTTCTTTCCTGCACCAGCATTTAACCCGGTGCTTGGTCCCCCCTGAGCTGCGAGAGGGGAGCTGGCGTGATGTGGGCTCGTTGGCATGCGGGTCGGCGTCGTGGGTTGTTTTGCCAGGGGTTTCGGCATGTGCTGAGGCCGGGACGGGCTGGGTGCCAGCTGCAGGGCACAGGGGAGCTGCAGGAGGAGAAGGAGTCACGGTTAATCGTTTGCTGAGAGCTGAGGTTGTGAGCTTTGGGGGATCTGCCGAAGGGAAGGCAGGGCAGAGTGAGTCCCTGAGCTGCCCACAGGCATTCAGCAGTGCCTTAGGCTGGGGGGGATTAGAAAAGACAGCCTCAATTCCCGCCCGAGCCCCACGCACGTGCCCCAGCCCAGGCCAGCGTCTCCCCACCCTTGACACCAAAGGTTTCCTCCCGGGGCCAAGACAGCGGTGTGAGTTGCCCTACCTTTGCTGGGAGCCGCAGACGGACAGCCTGGAGCCGGCCCTCACTCCCTGGGGTCACTGTGCAGGACACAAAGCCACATCAGTCCCAAGTCCCCACATCACATGCACCCCATCCCCACCCCAGCTGGGCCACCAACGGCTCTGCTGCCTTTTCTGTCCCTATGAGATGCTCCTGGCATCCAGGTAGCAGGCGGGAGGCCACAGGGGAAGGGCTGGATGTGCCCTCACCTGGAACTGAGCTGCTATTGAAAGTAATGGAAAAACGGGCTTTTCCCTTCCAATCTGGCCGTTTCAGGCTCTAATTTCCTTCCCCCAGAGCGAGCCACTTTTTTAGAGCCTTCACAGCCTCACCAGTAGGCAAAGAGACCTATAAATCACAGCTGAAACAGGAAGAAACCATCATTAAAATGCCTGTGGGGTCTGTGAGCAGGGCAGAAAGGCAAAGAGCAGGCTTTTTACCCCCAGCTAGCACTTTCTTTCCACAATTACCCCAAAGCTGCATCTATCCCAGATAACTGCTACATCCCACCTGGCTTTTACTCCGAAGCAGTGTTACGTGGCGCGAGGGTCAGAGCCGGCGTCTCTCCTGGTCTCTTCCTCTCCCTCGGGGTGCCTGGGGACAGAGGAGACGGGCTGAGCTGTGGGCAGCAGTGCCGGTTGCAGCCTCCAGGCAGCCTGCAGGCAAATTGCTCTGAAATCTTGCCCTTGGTGGGAGCACAGCCTCTGGACTAATTTGGCATTTTAAATGAAAGGTGTTAGCTTGCTGCAAGAAAGGGTGGTTTTGCAATGAAGGAGCTGAGCCCTCGGTAACAACAAAAACCTCCTTTTCCCCATGTCCCCCTGGCTCTGCAAAGCAGTGTGAGAGGGCAGGGGTGAACGTCCCTTGCAGGGGGACCACGCTACCTCAGCTCAAGTCCCACGAGGCATTGCTTCAGCACAGTTTAGCCTGGAATATGCTGATTTTAGCAACAATTCTTTTTCTCCTTTTTGCCAGAAAATAAATAAACCATGGAAGTCCTCAATCACCCACTCTCTCCAACCAGCTGTCCCTTTATCACGGCCCATCCTTCCCTTGGGCTTTGGAACTGGATCAGTGAGCGACATCCAGCAGCGGTTGCTTCCCACTGAAATTCATAGAAAGCAGAATGGGCCCCTGGGTGCTTTTGGGTGGCCCAGCTTTGCCTTTTCAGCACCCATCTCAGCCAGCCCAGAGCGGGGTGGCCGGAGGAGCAGGTGATGCCAAAGCACAACCCTCAAAGGGACCCGGGGCTCTGCCAGCGACACTTCCCTGCATCCCTCTGCCATGCCTGTGCTCATGGCTTTGCATCTTTGCTACCTGGTAGGGACTGGATGTCTTTGAACCTCTATCCCCTGCCAAACTTGGCTGAAATAAGCCAGCAGGCTCGAAAGCCATCTGGGGGAGCAGCCACACGCGTGTGTGCATGTACACACACACACGGCGCGATCGCATAGCGCTTATTGCCTGCGGAAACCAGGCAAAAGAGGGAGCAGCTTCATCCTGTGATTCTCGCCCTTGCTCTGCTTTCAGTATTATTCTCTGCCTGGTTACACCTGATGGTAAAAGGGAATTTGTGCTCGATGGGTTGGGGACCAGCTCTTGGGACAGAGCTTGTCTCATCCTAGGGAACGTGGCTGAAACAAGTCCAGGAACCTCCTTAAGCTGCCGAAGGAGCCCTGCAGAGACCAGAGAGGTGGGTAAAACCCGTCCCCACCTCCAGATACCCAGCTGGCTCTTCCACTTCTGAAGCACAGCTCCTTTTCAGTGCTAGAATTTGGGGTCACTTTCAATAACTCGCTCAAAAATCAGAAGAAAAAGGCAGAGACGCTCTCTGAGTCACTGGCATGTTGTTACCAAGGACACTAAGGTTCCTGATTTTGAAGAAGAGATTAATTACATTCTACAAATAGACACTTTATCTGCATTGAGAGCAGCAAGAGCTAGTTCTTTTAGTGTAGCTCATTATGTATCAGCAGGTAGTATTGTGACAGATGTGGGAATCCAGTCATATTGTCACTTGGGTTTAATCATCAGAAAGCTGTCTTCCCTGGGTCAGCTTCTAGTGAGGATTTGTAATATTTACATAGCACTTGGGGCTGGCTTCTTTATTGCCGGAGTCTGTATTCACTCGTCAGTCTCTCATTATGCATGTGCCAGTATTAATTGCATTTAGAAATGAGATTCTAAAGGAGAAGTGACAGCTATTTAGACCTCCATTCAGCTTGAAAGACAGCAGCCTTCTGTGTGACAGCTCTCGAGATGTTCTTGTGCTCGGCTTTCTCTCCAGCTGAAAAGCAGGTGTTGGAGAGAGTTGGTGTCGGAGCCACTGTATCAGCACTGTCTTTTGTGCATGCCCAGACATTTATATAACCGACAGTATAATGACTCCGCAGAAGTGGCACAGAATTGACCCTTCTGGTACTGGATTCAAACACAGCAAGGTAGAGAGTGGATCTGCTCAGCTGCTGTACAGATACAAGGGGGAAAATGATGCTAAGCTTTGTCTCCCACAGAAAGAGGGGGGTTATTTTCTTGCTGGTGGGTTTGGGGGTTATTTATCAGCTCGGCTGTGCCTGCAGCACTTTGGAGCTGTGTTGTGGCCTTGCTAATGTATTTAAAGTCGTACAGAAATTCAGCTGACACTTGTCTGTGCATGCCTGCTGCGTGCTGATTGCTCCAGCCCAGAGATGCAGAGCCGTGTGCCGCCGCTCCCGGCTGCCAGCCGTGCCTGGGCGGTGGAAATGAGGAGGTCACGTCCTGCCTCCCAGAGGGGACTAAGCTGGAAGGTTAAATCCAGATGATGCCAAGCTACCGGCTCTGTTTTCTCCAGCCTGAGGTGCAGAGGGTTTGTTCTCGCCTTGCAGCACGGTGTGTGGCGTGCGACGAGGATGTCCTCGTGGGGGAGAGATTGGCACAGGCACCAAACGCTCCCTCTCTCCATGGCCCTGGCTCCCAGTCCTAGGAAAATAACCCCTCTGGCACCCGCGGGATTCGTGTCGCGCCTGTTGCGAGGGGGCTGAGAAAGCAGCAATAAAGGCAAATCCACATTTCACTTCCCCAAAGCGGCTCCTTTGCTTTGCCATAGTCCAACCCTGCCCCACCAAGCCCCCGACCTGATCCCTCTCCAAAAGCTCACCGTGGAGGACGTCTCCCCTCACAGACCTGGCTCTTCCCAGCAGGCTTCTTTGGGTGCTCCTGTACTCCCTTGGGTGCTCGCTGCCCTGCGTCCCCCCCGGCACCAAGACCAACCCCGGGCTCCGGGTCAGCAGCATCTCTACCTCCCCAAACCCACATATCGCACAGGAGCAGGCAGTGAGCAGCTCCCGCTGGGGAGGAACCGGAGGGGAAGAACATGAGAAAGGCAAACAGAGCAGGCATCCGTAACCAGCCTTGGCCCCCGGCCAGGACCTTCTTGTTAAATATCGCATAAAACAAAGAATAAATCACTGCTTGTTGAGGAAAGCCAAGCTCCGAAGCCCAAGGAGTCCCCCTTGACCTTCCTGTCCCTCGGCGGGGAGGTTAGTCCAGGGTACCGTTTCAGTTTGCTTTTCACCTCCAGCGAGGGGGGCATAGCAGAGGGGTTAGGAGGGCTGTTAGGAGGAAAACCTTCAAATGTCTCTTTTTGAGATGGTGTCAGCCAGCTCCAAGGGCCAACCCTAACCCCATGCACCCACAGCTGAACCCCCAGCCCTGCAAGCGTGGGCCAAGGACAACCTGCGCTGTCCCTGGCAGCCCCAAGGCATATAAATAGAAGATGGGACGTGAAGGAGGTCAAGTGAGCAGGGGATTTCACATAATCTGATCTTGCCTGTGCTGTTCATTTGTGGTTTTTGCCCAGGACGCACGCACTGCTTCGCACATGGGGACATCAGAGCCAGAGGGACATTCCTGCACCGAGGCAGCTTGATCCTGTGCAACATGTGGGCTCCTGTCTTTTTCTTCACTGTGTGCTGGTTTTCAGGGATGTCTTTAATCCAGGGGTCATCCGACCAGTGCACATACGGAAAATCCTGGTCTTTGTTGCTGTATGGAGTCCGGGTGCCTGCCCAGCCTGAGCCTGGTCCTCTAACTCACCAAAATCCAGGTGGATCAAAACTGGATGGGGGCTCTGGTGCCTCGGGACTGGTTGTGGTCTGGAGGATGCTGCCTGCCCTCCACCGTGCCCATCTGAAGCCTTGGTCCTTCTGCCCTTGTCACCTGTACCACTTCTCCCCAGTCCCTGGCCGGCAGCACTTCTTTCTCTTGCTTCTGCTACTTCTCTTTTCTAAAATACGAAAGGCTGGAGACAAATTCTCTCCTGTTATAAAGCTGTCAGTGGAACTGCTCTGATTTATGCCAGCGCAGAGTGAGGTGGGTAGATGGGAGTCCAAAATAGAGCAAGTAGAAAACCTCTTAATAGCCACTGGTCTTTAATGGTGAGAGCAATTAATCACCAAAAGAACTAATCTAGCAGCGTATGGCTTCTCTATCGGCTGGTGTCTTTGCATCCGGACCAGGAGCCTGTCTGAAAGCTGCGGTGGGGCTTGGAGGAAGCTTCTCCTGACCATCCTGTGTG
>NW_009202659.1:10642-10999 GCF_000690835.1 Fulmarus glacialis | reverse complement strand
ACCCGAGTCGGGCCTCCAGCTGCTGCTGCCGGCGCCAGGCATGCTCCTAGCCCATGCTGCATTGCTGTCTCACCGGCCACACACTGATGATGATGATGGTGATGATGGCAGTCAGGTGCGAGGTCTGACCGGGCTGCAGGGCCCCGGTTTAGACGTGGTGGAAAGGGTGCTGATCCTGCCATGAGTGGAAATAGCCAGGACAGCCTCAGTGTCCCTCCTAACCCCAACTTTTTTGGCTCTATGCTCCATCCTACCTCCTCCTGCAAGGTTTTGTGCTTTCCCACTGCTTGCTCCTAACAGCAAGGACACGGTGGCTGAGCCACAAACCAGTCCTGCAGCCCTGACACCTTCTCCTAC
>NW_009202659.1:9929-10519 GCF_000690835.1 Fulmarus glacialis | reverse complement strand
GTGGCTGGAGCTGCCTCCCCGGGGCCGGGGCCCTGGGCCACCCGCACGCTGCCAGCACTGGTGCCATTGCTCCAGGTGACCTGTCCCCCAGCCACGCACCTGCGCTGTGTGTGGGCAGCGCTGCCTGCTCGCCCTGCAGCTTCCCCGAGGGACGGACCTGCAGGCTGCCAGCTCTCGCCAGCCACCCCTGTACCCCCTGCCCAGAGACAAGCCCCCACCTCTGCAGCAAGCGCGTGTTTGCTCAGGCACTTAATGAGTCCTTAATTCAGCTGGTGCTGCAGGTAGCACGGGGAGGGCTGGGGGCACACAGGCCAGGAGATGCCTTCCCTGCTTCCAGTCTTGTTTCTCCCTTCCTCGACTTAATTGGCTCATTAAGTGCCAATTTGACCTCCCCACTTTCAGACGTCTCCAGTCTCCACTGGTAAATAGATTTGTGCGTCTCCAGCGGAAACCTCCCCGAGCTGAGCCTGGCGCTGGAGCAGGCGGCTGCACAGCCAGCAAGGGCGATGCTCGGCCCCGCCGCGAGCATGGCCCTGCTGCTGCCGAGCTGAAGCCAAGCGAGTGCTGCACGGGAACAAAACTCACTCCCC
>NW_009202659.1:8697-9901 GCF_000690835.1 Fulmarus glacialis | reverse complement strand
TGGCGTGGCGGGGATGCACCGAGCAGGAGCTGACCCTGCGCTCCGGTCGCAGCTTTGTCATTGCCCTGCTGCGGGACTGCAGCAAGTCCCTTCCCATCTGCTCCCTGCCGTCACCTCGGAGCCAGGACGTGTGTGAGCGTGTGTGAGTGTGTGTGAGTGTGTGTGAGCATGTGTGAGTGTGTGTGAGCATGTGTGAGCGTGTGTGAGCATGTGTGAGTGTGTGTGAGCGTGTGCGTGGGCACAGAGCACAGCGCAACAGAGCCACGGCTGCAGGGTGGTGGCTGCTGGCTCCTGTGAGAGCTGACACTTAGCTGATGCTCTCAAGCACCTCCTGTACCCAGACCCTCACCCAAACTCCCAGCACCCCAGGGATGGTGTGGGACCTCCCCGGGGCTATTTTACGCCAGGTGAGGGTTTGCCAACTGCATGCTGCTGGGGTGTCATTGGCAATCTGGTGATGTCCCCACGGCTGAGAGCACTGCTCAGTCTCCTCCCCAGCCGAGGCATGAAGACAAACAGGCAGCCAGGCTGCTTGCCTGGATGGATAGCAGGGTGCTGGACTGCTCCATTTGGGAAACACCTTGATCGGTGCCTGTAAAAGCATCCCAGGAGTTCAGCCCTGTCCCTTTGCACCAGAAAGACAGGGGACTAATCCTGCATTTCCTCCTTGCTCGCACTGGTGCAACGGGGAGGAGGTGACAGCACATCGGAGAAGGCTCCCCTCTGCCCAGCACAAGGGAATGTCTCCTGTGTCACCCAGAGGACTGAAACCAGAAGGAAACCAAATATCTCCAAGTATAGGTCTTACGCTGAGTAGCGAGATCCTCCACCCCAGGGCCACCCCTCACCCTCCCGTCCCCAGCCCTGGGGCCCCGAGGGGACGGGAGGGGGACAGGAGAGGACATACGGTTCGACTTTGTTGAAGAAGCGGCGCCGCAGCATCATGACCAGCGTGCCGAGGAGCAGGACGGTGGTGCACATGGCGCTTCCTCCATCACCACGCAGCGCCGCTGGCCCCTCACGTCCCTCCCGGAGGCACCGCTCGGCCCGGGGCTGTCACCCGTGCCCGGCTCGCCCGTCACCCTGGCTGGTGGGCACCTCTCCGCAGCAGCCACCTGAAGGATCTCAGGGCTGGTTTTAGGAGGAATTAGGGCAGGATCAGATGTAATTAAGAGGCAGCAAATGAGGACGCTCTCCCCTGACC
>NW_009202659.1:7307-8628 GCF_000690835.1 Fulmarus glacialis | reverse complement strand
AGCCGAGCGGCTGCTCCGTGACCCCTTGAGCACTTAATTGGTTTTGGCGTGCGGTGCTCCCGCCCCGGCTGGCCCCCCCAGCCCATCTTCCTGCCCCCACCAGCCCCATCACCACCCGGGCTGGGCGCTCCCCTCTGCTCCCCCCTTTCTCCTGTGCCTCCCTCCCCTCTTTGCCCACCTTCCCTCCGCTCCTCCCTTTCTCTCTGGCTCCCGTTCCCCTCCTCCTGCCAGACCTGCTTCAACCCGCTCCCCCCTTCCCGGCTCCGGTAATCTGACAGGCTCAGACCTGCCTGTAATTCCCTGTGGACGCGTCTCAGCCAGCTGATCCCGAGACCTTGTCTGCATCCTCCCCTCGCCCGGGCTGGGTTTGCCTCCTCCTCCCCGCTCTCCCATCGCTCAGCAGCACGCACACCTCTCCCCACAGCATGGCTCTGGCCCCACGGTCTCCCCTCAGGCCTCTGTGCCCATTTCCAGTGTCTCACCAGGGAAGCCTTTCCCTCCCCTATAAGCTCCTTAGATGTCCCCGACCACGGGCAGTGAAGTGCCTTCACATACCTTGTCCCAGCTCAGCCCTTCGCAATGCAAAACACGTCTTCTGGAGTCTAGTGACTTTGTGGATTTAGGTTAAAGAGAATAAATGGGAAAGAAACCTCTGTAAGAGAGAGGGTGAGGGGAAGACACACGTGTGTGTGCACATGCATGCCCGTGCACACACACATGTAGGGTTCAATGGTGCATGAAGGTCCTGACCCGGAGAAGAGCCCCGGAGCAGGCAGGGAGCAGCGGACGCTGGCTTCCCAGGCAGCCATGCGTTGATGGCCCCATGGGTTTTTGTCTCCATGTGGTTTTTTGTCCCCACGTGGGGTTTTGCCACGAGGGACCTGGGGTGAATGCTCTCTGCTGCCCACACCTCCAGCACTGCCAGCCGTACACCAACACCGTACCCGTCCCCCAACCCCGCGGCGGCAGGCTCCGAGCCACAGAGACCCTTGGGGTGTGTAACGCTGGTGCTCCCCAAAGTCAGGACGTGTCTCTCTTTGGGGCCATGCCCAGGGGGCTGCACGCAGTGTGCGGTGCAGGTTCTCCCTCTTACGCCAGCTCCAGTTTGGTCCTGGGGAGCAAGGCGGGGGCTGACATGGGACGGATGCTGGCTGCGGCAGGGCAGCCGAGAAAAGCCCCAAGCTGGGCATTCCCGTAACTCAGCTGGAAAACAGCTTCCCCCTGCAAAAGGATTTTGAAACGAGAACCGAATCCAAGCAACAAGGTTCAACGACTGGGTCTGAAAGAGAAAGCAAAGCCGTGCTTCCAGGAAGCCTGGCTT
>NW_009202659.1:5650-7277 GCF_000690835.1 Fulmarus glacialis | reverse complement strand
AAGTCCAGCCATGGCAGGGGCCTGGGGCAGCTGTGGTTAATCCCCACTCTATAGACACATCCTCTCAAAGTGCTCCAAACCCTAAAAACAACAGTCACAAGCAGCACTTGAAATGTCAGTAAAACAAAATCCCTCTAAGCCTGTCCAGTAAACAGTCCCCGACCCTGACCTTGGGGGGCGGCCAGGGGCAGAGGGGACGGATCCAGCCTTGCTGCTGGCACCGGTGGGATGGGAAGCCTTTGGGAGGGCGGTGGAAGAAACATCCCAAGCATCTCCTGCAGCCAAATGGAAAGGAGAGTGAATAATTTCTTCCCGAGTGTAAGTCAGGCCGGCGGGTGCAGAGCTGCCTTACGCAAGGCACCGGAGAGCGTGTGGGGCGGCCGAGCCCGACGTCCCGGCCAGCCGCGCTGGAGCACGCTGGGCCCCCAGGAGCACGTTTCGGTATGCTGCGAAGTCATTGAAGCCAAATAAACAGCGGCTGCTGGCTGAGCTGGAGCCCAAGAGGCTGGAAGGACCTTCTTTTCCCTGGCAATAGGCAGCGTGGCTTTCGTAACCCTGGGAGGACGTCGCTGCTCGCAAACCCTTCTCCCCTCGCGGAGACCCGGCGGGCTGGCACCAGGAGGGTCCCTGCTCTTGCACCCCAGATGCTGTCTGAGGCCCTGAGAAAGAGCAGCCGCAGGAGCTTTCTCCTTCATGGGCTTGTTTGTAACCCTACGGTCCTCCATAAGCAGGGGACCATAACTTGGGCTGCTGCACTGTGCCTCCGTGGGCACGAGCCCCGGCTGCTCCCCGGGTGCCAAAGGGAGCCCGGTGCAGGGGCAATGCCTAAGTGCGGGTCCCTCTGCTCGCGTGACATTGGGTGACCTCAGTGGCCGAAACTGGCCCCGCGCGGGAGCGTATCACTTCCAAACACTCCTGATTGACACCGAGAGATGCTCGGTTCAAAGGCAAGGTAATGTGAGCAGATTAGTTAATGCTTCTTGCCCTAGCCCTTGAGAGCAGGGCTGGATCGGCAAGGCAGACTTAATGGGTTTTGAAGGCTTTTCTTTTTAAGATATGAATCAATGAAGCTGTACGGGGAGCATGGATAATGTGATCGGAATAAGAAACAGGGCTTGTCTTTGAACCGGAGCGAGGTCCCTGACGGTGTTTACTTCATGTCCTGGCACCAAATGCAAGATGACATGAATATATTAGCTTGCTGGCTTTCCTGAGCAACCCTTGCCACGCTCAGACCAGCTTCAGGAAGGAAAAGAGCAGCAAAGAGAATCTGTTTGGAAGTGTCGACTTGTTTCCCAATAACCCTGTCATCCTCGCTTACCGCTGAAGGGTCCGGCTGCGACGGGGGCTGCGCTCCCGGGAGGGCGGCCGGTTCCTGCCGGCGGGAGAGCTCGGTATGGGGGTGAAGGGGAAGGTGGTGACACCGGAGGCTGCTCAGGGTCCGAGGCAGTTTAGCAGCTGGCTGGTGCCTTGCCCACGCAGCCCCGTGGTGCTGGATCTGTCACCTGCTTCCTGAGCGAGCACCTCTTGCTTCATCCCTCCCGGTTGCATCGCAAGGCTTCAGTTTCCTCAAATCCCAGGGCGGGACTGGGGGTTTTTGCGACAGTTCCCAGGCCGGGACCAGGTT
>NW_009202659.1:1368-5621 GCF_000690835.1 Fulmarus glacialis | reverse complement strand
CGGCCCGCCTCCGCCGCTTTCCCCCCCGCCCCCCCCCTCCCCTGCCTGCAGGCACCGGGCAGCACCCAGCCCCGCTCCCAGGGCCCTCTCTGCTTCCTTTTGTTCCCCTGGATTTCCTAAGCCTTGGGTTTTTTTAGATGGTGTGGGTTGGTAGGGATTTTTCAGGGAGGGAGGTGGAAAGCTGGCACAAGGTTTGAGAAGGTCTCACCCACCCGCCTCCCCTCTGCCCGCTGCTGCCGAGGGTCCTGCCTGGGTGTCTTCATCCCGTGCTCCCTTCCCGGGCATCACCCTGGCACTGCGGCCGTGCCGGTCCCCAGGCCGGTGTCCCCAGCATCCCACACCATCCTGCTCCCACATGTGGAAGCCGGGGGCTCGGGGCAGGGTCCCACTGGGGGGTTTGCTTTGGTGGCACCACAGACCTCGGTCTCTGCATGAAGCTGCATCTGTTGGACTTCGGCCCCAGAGCAGATGAACCCTATTTCCATGTAAGAAGGAGAGTCTGGGCTGGTTTGGTTTAAACGCATTCCCCACCAGCTCCGGCAGCACCGCCTGAGGTCTGGTTTCAATCAGAGGAGGAATGCCTGCCCCCGGCTTTGCGCCGCACAAGCGGCCTGGCTGCACTTTGCTGGGGCTGCCCTGGGCTGGGGGGGGGACAGCAGCTCCCCGCGCTGTCACCTCCCTCGCCCAGCTCTTCCCAGCCGTGTTGAGGACATGGAGCTGGGGGAATCCCAGTCTTTCGATACTACCGGTCTTTATGAGTAAATTAGCGACCGAGCGTGCCAGCAATGCGGACTATGGCTGTGTGATTAAACTGGGATCCCACGACATCCCACGTGGGCTCACCACCCCCACGTGATGGAGATGCAGGCAGGGATGCCACCCCAGCTGGATCTGGGGGGGTCCTGTTGGCTGTAGCCCCTTTTAACCTCCGGCATGTTGTCCTCCAGCCTGTTCCCGCAGTGACGGCTCGCAGGCCACAGGCGCTACTGGTGCAGAGCTGGAGCATCGGGATCGCGCACGGGTCTCCTGGGATCAGAGAAGCTGGGGAAGGAATCCTGCAATAAGTACAGAGCATTTATACAGGCTTTAGGCTAAATCCTTCCCTCCCGGGGTGGCTGGCTGGAGCAGGCACTGCAAAGCCGTTTCCTAAAGTTTGTTATTCCTTTTCAGGCCAGGGCTGTGCAGTTGGCAGCAGGGCTGGATTAGGAAGCGGGAGAGAGAGAGGCATTGCACGCTGGGGGCGATGCTGGGTGAGCCGGGCTGGCAACCAGGGGCTTTGTTTCAGCAATGTTCAGGGTGACAAGTCCAACATCTCCGGGTGAGATGGCACAGCAGCCCGGAGAGGCTCCGGGAGGAGGACGAAGGAGGAACACAACAACCCAACACGCACGCGTGTCCTGCAATAGCCCTCGGCCACATCGGTGGGAGCAAAAATGACAACGAGCCCTACCAGCATCTTCCAGCTCCCACCCTGTCCAGCTCAGAGGGAAAAGGGGCAGAGTCAGGGCAGCTCTTCTGGATGCCTTGGGCTTTACCACACTGAAGCCTTCAGCCTTATTTCGCTTAAAATCCCGGGACTGCTCCTGTTCTGGCCAGGTCGGTGTCTCGAGGGTCTGGAGAAGTGGTCCTCGCTGGCCTCCCAGCATCACGCCAGCGCCAAGGGCTTGGGGCAGCTCCTGCAGCTCCTTCTCAAAGCACTCCCCCGGCTGCTCGCGGGGTCTCTTCCCGGGACCACCCCAACTACTGGTGTTTGTAGAAGGTCCCAGGGAGCTGGCTTTGCAGGGGACACCAGAAGTCACCCGCTTTTCTCCAGGAATTGAATAACGAGGCTGTCCTCATGCATGAGGGAAGGTGGGCTCAGCCCCGAGGGTCTGGATTTGGGGTTTCTGCCTTCACCCCAGAGACAGTGGAGGAGTCAGGGGTGGGGATCTGCCATCATCCACATCCCACACGCCATGGAGCTGAAGTCTCGGGTTTTTTGCCTTCACCTCCCACTCGAGGATCGGGAGCCAAGTACATTTCTCATTGCACCCAGCACGCGGGGAGGAGGAGAGGCAACGTGGGAGGGCACGGGGGGAGTGTGGGAGAAGCCCTCGGCAGGCAGGTACAGACCCCGCAGGAACACGGCACACCGCGAGCAGAGGCTCGGAGGGCCTGGAAACCCATCCTCACCCCCTGCGGCTGTGCAAATGGAGGACGGCTTGAACAGGCACTTGATCTCTCCCTGCCATGCAGAAGCTGGGAGGAGCAGGCTGGGGCTCGGCCGGGACGGGGCTGCGCTGGCAGGGTGGCACTGCCGTGCCACCTCATCGTGGGGACGAGTCCGTGGGAAGGAGGTGGAAAGCAGGAGAGCTGAAATGCTCAACTGGAGAGGGCAGAGGGATCAGGGTATTGAAATTAATTGGGAACTGAGAGAGATGGAGTGATTTCTTCCATATGGATTACCCAGGCTGATCTCAGCCTTCCCGCTGGCCATGGGAACCAAGTCTGTCCCCATCCCTGAGCCCCATGGCCCTGGGCCACCCTGCCACGGCAGCGGGCACTGTGCTGAGCTCCTCCCTGGGGCAGCAGGCAGCGACCACGGGCAGCGTGGCCTGGGCAGGGTGAGCAAATGCCATCCCAGCCCTCAGGGCTGCCACCCCCCTCCGCACAGCACCTTGCACCCAAGGGACCGGGGGGTCACCCGAGTCACCTCGGTGGCAGGGCGTCGCAGGACGATGCTGCCTGCCTGCCAGTGCAATCCCCAGCCGGGAGGATTTTGCAGCGATGGTGTCAACGCAGCATCTTTCTCCTCTGGAACCAGTCGCCTCCTAACCCCGAGCCCTCGAGAGCGATAGCCACGGGAAACCATGGAAACGGGCGGCTGGCGCGTGACAGCGTGTGCCTGCGCTCCTGCCCCTGATTTATGTCTCACGTCTGGGACGAGACGCAGAAGTTCAGGGCTGTTGGGTTTCGTTTGGGATTTTGAGGCAGCAGAGCATCGCCGCCGCTTCACTCACCGTCTCCTGTTTGCGGAGCAGGATGGCGCGTGGAGCGGGGCTGGGCTCCTGCCAGGGCCAGCTGTGATGTCCCCAAAGCGGGGGCAGAAACCTTGAAAAGGCTGGGGGATTTCTCACTTACTTTTCTAATGTTTTCTAATACTCTAATATTTCTAAATGGAGACTCTTGAGCCAAGACCCTTCGACTCCCAGTGCCGGGGAGCGGGGCGAAGCGCCCGCTGCAGCCAGGCTCACCACGCAGCCAGGCGCCGGGCTGTGAGCCCAGTCTTGACTAAGACACAAGGTACGAAAGCTTCAAAGAGTCCTTGTCTTTAAACACACAGCAAGTAATAACTTGACCAATGCTCCACCTAGATTATCGCCCGAGCGTTCATATTTGTCAGAATTTGAGTTTTTTCCCTTTTTGAAAGCGCTAGTGCTGCATTGCAGTTTTGCTCTGGTTTTAAGCTGGGTCTACGCGCAGTGCCTCCTCCCCTGCCATGCCATCCTGGGTCCGGAGGGGCTTCTCTGCTGCATGGTGGCCACCTGGGGACATTGTAGTTAATATTTGAGCTCGGGCTAATCCCAGTGGCTAACGGACAGGAGGCAAATGCAAACTTTAAGCTGGCTGGTGAAAATCTGATGATTTGGAAGCCGGTGGTGGTGCTATTGGTGACCTGAATGATGCCCGACCTCCAGCCGGGTAGGGCTGGCCACGGTGCGGTGTTTGCGGGCTGGTGGGTTCGGCAGCTCCCAGCTGAGCTGAGCTTTGTGTCCCCGAGCCAAGGGGTTCACGGATGCATGGGGCTCCCACCCTGTCCCAGCGCAAAGCTGGTGGGGGACCCACACTGGGGGTCCCATGGGCAGCATCTTCTCCGCCAGCTCTCGTTAGATCTGCAAGAGCAAATTAGCTGACACGACCAGTCTGGCTGCTGTTAACCGCAGCTGGTTTTGAGGAGGAATAACAGCTTTTTGCCTCAACAGCTCTGCAATTACAAAGCTCCAGCCCCGAAAGGGGCTCGGCCACCCCCAGCCCCTGCCTGCCCGGGCGTCAGAGCTGCGCCCTCAGCCTGTCCCTCCGTCTGTCTGTCTGCCCTGCGAGGCTGCGCAGCGGGCGCGGGAGGCGGCTGGGCACGCCAGGCTGCTTCCCTTGTCTCTGATCCCCCTCTGGGGGATTGTCGGTTATTACAAGCCTCTGTAGTATTTTCCTTCTCTGTGCAAATGGGCTGTGCTGCAGGTTTAATATGCCGGATGGTCAGGGAGCTGGAAATGGCA
>NW_009202659.1:532-1274 GCF_000690835.1 Fulmarus glacialis | reverse complement strand
TCCTCGCCCCTGCCAAGACGCCACCAGCAGCGATGCGATTGCGGAACAACAATAACATATTCATTTCACGAGTGCCTTAACTCTGGATGCCTTTACAACTGGGTCCTGCCACGGGAAGGGAGAGCAAATTCTTGTCGTTAAAAAAGTCCCCGTGGGACAGACCATGGTCTCCTTTGGGTGGCGGAGACGCCCGCGGGTGGGGGTCCCTCGCGCTCCCCTCTCGCCCCGGCTCTCCGTGCAGCCCGGGCACCGGGGGCGAGCGAGGGTCCCTCCTCCAAAACACACCGCCGGCAAAAGAAGGGAGCGCAAGGGGGAGAGCCGAGGCAGAGCTCAGCGCAGCCAGCGGTCGGGATAACTTTAACTCGGCACTTTGGATTCTGAATTTCCCCCGAGCTGTTTACAAGGGCTGAAAAAAACTTCCAGCCCTAACCCGCCCCCCCAGCACCCTCCTGATGTTGCTCAGAACATTTCCCTCATCCCTCCCTTTCGGGGAGAAAAAAAAAGGGAAGGAGGGAGGAGTGGGAGAGAGGAGGAGAGAGGGAGAAAGTGAGCTCACGTTCGCACATTGGTAAAGAGGCTGGTCTTGCAATGCCTTTGAATATTTTACTTTTAGGCAGTTCCCCATCAGTCAGCCACACACATCCGAGCCGAGCTGAAGCACACTACAGCCATGGACAGCACTAGGAGATCTGAAATCTAATCACATGCATCATATCTCTGGGATATTTTTTTACATATATAA
>NW_009202659.1:0-504 GCF_000690835.1 Fulmarus glacialis | reverse complement strand
CACACACATATACATCCACACGTCGGCAGAGCCGCCAGCACCCGCACGGCCGCTGAGCAAACACCTTGTCTCTTCTCGCAGGATATACGCGCTCACACACATCTCTCTTTATCTCCTCCTGGCTTCCCGGAGGATCGTGCCGGCTGTTTTTCATGGAGAAAGTCCAGGGAGAAATGGAGATTGAGAGATGGGAAAGAAGTGAAGAGATTTCAGACGCAGAAAAAAAGGTTATTCAAGAGACATGGAGCAGAGTATATGCAAACTGCGAGGACGTTGGGGTCTCCATACTCATCAGGTATTTAAAAAAACAAAAAAAAAGGAAGCAGCAAATCCAACTAAATCTCTTTATAGCTGAGAAAGAGGCAGAACAATATATATAACTGAACCGAAATGAATGACAGCGAGTGGGGAGCTGGCTGGGTGCATTCGCTGGCGGGGAGCAGGCAGGGTTTCACAGCACTCCTCTGATTTCCACACCTTTGAGCCGGGTGGCGGCGGCGGGGG
>NW_009202658.1:0-3383 GCF_000690835.1 Fulmarus glacialis | reverse complement strand
CTGCACCTGCGTTGGGGCAATCCCATGCACAAATACAGGCTGGGCAGAAAATAGATTGAGAGCAGCCCTGAGGAGAAGAACTTGGGGGTGTTAGTTGATGAGAAGCTCAACATGACCCCGCAATATACGCTTGCATCCCAGAAAGCCAACCATATCCTGGGCTGCATCAAAAGAAGCGTGACCAGCAGGTTGAGGGAGGTGATTCTCCCCCTCTACTCCGCTCTTGTGAGACCCCACCTGGAGTTCTGTTTCAGCTCTGGGGCCCCCAACATAAGAAGGACATGGACCTGTTGGAGCAAGTCCAAAGCAGGACTTACGAAGATGATCAGAGGGCTGGAGCACCTCTCCTATGAAGACAAGCTGAGAGAGTTGAGAGGCTGAGACTGGAGAAGAGAAGGCTCTGGGATGGCAGCCTTCCAATACCTGACGACGTCCTACAAGAAAGCTGGAGAGGGACTTTTACAAGGGCCTGTAGTGATAGGACAAGGCATAATGGCTTTAAACTGAAAGAAGGTAGATTTATGTTAGATATAAGGAAGAAATTCTTCACTATGAGAGTGGTGAGACACTGGAACAGGTTGCCCAGAAAAGTTGTGGATGCCCCATTCCTGGAAGTGTTCAAGGCCAGGTTGGATGGGGCTTTGAGCAACCTGGTCTAGTGGAAGGTGTCCCGGCCCATGGCAGGGGGATTGGAACTAGATGATCTTTAAATGTCCCTTCCAACCCAAACCATTCCATGATTCTATGATTCTATGAAACACTTTTAAAATGAACGCAGTTGTGGTGGGATGGCTTTCACCGCTAAGGGCCACAGGCTCTGGTGACTGGATGCGCAATACCCAGCTCCCATCAGTGGTGCTTTTTTCTGGGCTCAGGAAGATCCCCCTGAGTTTTCTTGCTAACAACTTGTGTGCTACAATGGCTATTTGCTGGCTCCCACGTCTGGTATACCTCATCCTTGAATGCCCTTAAGAGGCATTGCCTGCCCAAAACCAGCCATTGGGTAACTACTTGATGAAGGTCAGTTTTGGACATTTCCAAAAATGAAGGACAACAGTGTTTAGCCACTCTTTGAGTCACACAGACCTGTTCCAAGAACTTATATCTGATGATCCCTGTGGAAATTTCTCTGGTTTTATTTTAATCTTTCATAGGCTTAAATCTTTCTGGAACTGGAGTTGAACAGACATCCCAAGAAGACTCATACATTTGGCTATTAGTTGGGCTAGCTAGAAATAAGAACTCTAGCTTGCAAAAATTTTGAAGTTTCAACAGTTATTTTAGTTACACTGATGATCAAAAGGCTGTTGAAATTTGTCAGAAAAATAAATGAGGGAAGAGAGAGAAAACATTTGGTAAGGCAGTGATTCATTCACTCACCTGGCGAGAAGAATTAAACTCAGGTGATGCTTGGTCTTGTGCATTAAGATTATCTGTCTGTCTCTTTCTCCTTTTAATCAGAAATATCATTCTGAACCCCAAAACCTTTCTAACAAAAGTTTCAACTACAGATACAGATTTCCTTGAAAAGTTTTGTTTTCAATGAAACAGCATTTTCTCGTGAAAAACATTTAATTGAAAAGTTCCCATCCAGCTCTTGTTTTGACGTCCTCTTCAAGCACTAAAGGTTTGTAGGCAGTGAATCAGAAAGAAACAATGAAGCAAGCGTTTTATTTTGTCTTTCATTTTATTCAAGTTACAAAAAACAGTTACATATGACAGTAATTATATATTTTATATATTTGGCATCATTCTGAATGACAAGCCATAGCTTGGTTATTTAATTTTTTTTTTTTTTAAACTTGCTTCATCTGGACTGTTGCTGAGCAAAAATCTACTTTGCTTTCCTTTCTCTGCATTTTAAATCAATGAAAAAAAAAAACAAACAGAAAATTTTCTGAGAAGCTCTGTGAGGAAATAAAATGGAAGAAGACGCTGTTAATGCAGGGTATTTGTGTGTGTCAGTGGAGGAGTCATTCCTGCCCATGTTGCTTCATGGACCCATCCGCTTCTTGTGCTGATGTTAAGAAAGCACCTGATAGTCTGGAACTGTCTCGGAGCTGTGTTGCCAGAAGCATGTCTCATTTCAGGTGCGTTTTGTGCACACCAACACAGTCACTAAGATATTCTCTGAAGGGCTACTCCCTCCTCTTAGCCTAGGATCTCTGGACGTGCTGCCTTTCTTCCACCTTAGGAACTAGATTATGTCACTCTGCTACCCTCATTTTTGCTCAGCTACTTCACACCTTTTCTCCTCTATCATCTGCTTGCCCCTAGTAGTGGTGCAGTCTGAACTATCACGGTGTTTTTTGAAACAAGGCTCTGTTTTGGAAGCAGAAGCGGGGATGGAGTCCAAGCAGTTCCAGGAAGCACAGGCTTGTTTTGAGTCTGCGATGGCAAAAAGCTTATGCCCTGTGAAGTAATAAAAGGGTATTTTAAAGAAGCTCGTCTCGGCTGGACTGTAAGCTGATTTATGAAGGCAGGCGCCAAGTGACTGTGTAGCTGTTGGGGCCATGGCAAAAAAAAATTTCAACATTTATTGTTGGGTTTGTGTTTTGTTTTTTGGGTTTTTTTAAATAGTCTAAGCAGAAGTACTGTGCTAATAGGGGGTTTAAATGGATTTGAGAGGGAGTTCAGAATTCCTGTATAATTCAAAGGCGTGGCAAGCCAGAAAACCTGCCAGTACTCTGCGAGCCAGTATAAAGTTCAGCAAACAGTGTATATGCTCAGAAAAGGAGAAGAAAAATCCATTGTTAAGCAGCTGTTGCAGCTGCTGCAGTGATATCTTTTCCTTATCATGTTCTTGCACTGGCTGGGCCCATGACTTATGCACATGAACAGGGGTCATGGTGCCTGTTTCTAAACATTCGCGCGGGGTGATGCGGGTTTCTGTGATTCAGACAGTGAAAAACGGCTGTGCTACATTTCCAAATGATAGCTGAGCTCCCCTTTGCCAAGGTGAAAACGGCTCTGCAAGAAGCAGGGCAACACAAGCAACCAGCCTTAACTGCAGCAATGCCACCTTGTTTATTTATCCTACATGGAGGTTGTTTATTACATTTTGTGCTACTATAACACACATGCTTTCCTATAGGTGCTCCGCATGCATTGGACAAAAATATGATGCTCGCGCCATAGAGTTGCAGTCCATGGACGTGTTGGTTACGTACACATCTGGGCCCTTCTACAACCAGGCCAGATGTGTGAACCAGTCGCAGGCAAGAAGCTGTAAAGCTGCTTTCGCACACATCAGGGCTACGTTTCCTGTGGGGCACCGTGTCATGCCAATGGGGCGTCCAGGCCTGTGCCGGCAGGCAGAGGTGCTCTGGCTGGCTTTGTACCCACCCATGTAATTCCCACAGCATTCTCCTAGAGAAGCTCAC